>NC_048588.1:11228052-11378052 GCF_013265735.2 Oncorhynchus mykiss | reverse complement strand
GGAGAGGGACACACACACACACACACACACACACACACACACACACACCGTCCCCCTGTATTTACCTTCTTGCAGGCGGTGACAGAGGATCCCAGGGTGCTGTCTGTGCTGACTCCTTCGGCGTCTCCCGACTCAGAGCTCTCGAACATGGCTGACGACTGGAAGTTACTGCAGGAGGAGAACAAAGTGTGTCTGTGTCAGAACCAACTGAACACAGCCCAAAGCTCCAGGGCTCTGTATGGGCTTTAGAGAACCTATTGGCCTATGGGTGAACACCCTGGCCTGGCGACATGCTCCCTGACATGCCCACTGCCGTAGAGCACCAGCCATTATAAAGTTGCATGAGAGTAACACAACAACTCTGAACTTCTACCAAAAACAAGGGCAAACTCAGTCATAACATTTGTCTTGAGGTGCTTGAGACAATCTATAGTGATCGTGGGTATGTTTACAACCAATATAGAATTGAATGGATTAAATAAATTGTTTATCTGTGAATAATTATCTGTGATCTGTAATCTTAAAGTTAACTTGGAGAAAAAAAAGTGCAAGATTTATCATCAGAAGTTTGTATTAATTAGGATAAAACTGGCACATAAAAAAGGAGGGAGGGACATGAAGACCAGAGAGCCAGCTGGCTCTGTGATCATTACTTTCATGGTAAATTAAAAGTATTTAATTTTGGCACTTGTTTAAATTAGGGATTAACCTACTTATGTGTGTCTACATTGTATCTTCCCCAAGGTAAGTAAGTCCCTTCCTTAGAGGGGAAATTTGCTGTGCAAACCACGGACCGAAAGTGTTATGCTCAAGCTGTATAACTGAACCTCTATGAAATAGTGTCAAATTATTATTATACCAAATTGTAATATTGTAATAACACAGCTATACCAAGGCCACACATACTGTTGAGTGCCAGTACAGTTAGTTCAGTGGTGACCAACAAAAACACTGGATGGCCATTTTCACACATGGCATCATGTACAGTACCAGTCAAAAGTTTTTCTTTATTTGTACTTTTTTCTACATTGTAGAATAATAGTGAAGACATCAAAACTCTGAAATAACACATGGAATCATGTAGTAACCCAAAAAGTGTTAAACAATTCCAAATATATTTTAGATTCTTCAAAGTAGCCACCCTTTGCCTTGATGACAGCTTTGCACACTCTTGACATTCTCTCAACCAGCTTCATGAGGAATGCTTTTCTGACAGTCTTGAAGGAGTTCCCACATATGCTGAGCACTTGTTGGATGCTTTTCCTTCGTTATACTGCCTAACTCATTCCAAACCATCTCAATTGAGTTGAGGTCAAGTGATTGTGGAGGCCAGGTCAACTTATGCAGTACTCCATCACTCTCCTTCTTGGTCAAATATCCCGTACACAGCCTGGAGGTGTGTTTTAGGTCATTGTACTATTGAAAAACAAATGATAGTCACACTAAGAGCAAACCAGATGGGATGGCGTATCGCTACAGAATGCTGTGGTACCCATGCTGGTTAAGTGGGCCTTGAATTCTAAATAAATCACTGACAGTGTCACCAGCAAAGCATCCCCACACCATCACTCCTCCTCCCCCATGCTTCACGGTGGGAACCTCACATGCAGAGATCATCCGTTCACCTACTCTGCATCTCACAAAGACGCGATGGTTGGAACCAAAAATCTCAAATTTGGACCCATTTCCACCGGTCTAATGTCCATTGCTCATGTTTCTTGGCCCAAGCAATATCTTCTTCTTATTGGTGTCCTTTAGTAGTGGTTTCTTTGCAGCAATTCGACCACGAAGGCCTGATTTACAGTTCCTCTGAACAGTTGATGTTGAGATGTGTCTGATACTTGAACTCTGTGAAGCTATAATTTGGGCTGCAATCTGAGGTGCAGTTAACTCTAATGAACTTATTCTCTGCAGCAGAGGTAACTCTGGGTGTTCCTTTCCTATCGCGGTCCTCATGAGGGACAGTTTCATCATAGCGCTTAATGGTTTTTGCAAGATCTTGACATTTTCCAAATTGACTGACCTTCATGTCTTAAAGTAATGATGGACTGTTGTTTCCCTTTGCTTATTTGAGCTGTTCTTGATATAATATTAACTTGATCTTTTACCAAATAGAGCTATATTCTGTGTACCACTCCTACCTTGTCACAACACAACTAATTGGCTCAAACGAATTAAGAAGGAAAGAAATTCCACAAATTAACTTTTAACAAGGCACACCTGTTAACTGAAATGCATCCCAGGTGACTACCTCATGAAGCTGGTTGAGAGAATGCCAAGAGTGTGCAAAGCTGTCAAGGCAAAGGGTGGCTACTGTGAAGAATCTCAAATCTAAAATATATTTAGATTTTATTAACACTTTTTTGGTTACTACATGATGACATATGTGTCATTTCATAGTTTTGATGCCTTCACTACTTTCTACAATGTAGAAAATAGTAAAAAATAAAGAAAAACCTTGAATGAGTAGGTGTGTCCACACTTTTGACTGGTACTATATGAAATCACTCCCGGGACCAAGTGCATTTGTCCTCTACATCACAGTAATGTATTTACAATGGTCAATGTAAGAGCTCAGAACACAATCCCAAGATACTCTGTCATTCACCAGGATGCAAAACTGGAACTGATCGCAAAGGTAACGTGCTCTTCTGGACATGCAGCCTAGCCTTGTGTCACAATCACAAACAACACCCTACTGTAACTCATTCCACATATGTGACCCGTAAATCGTATGGCTATTATATGCCACACACAAAGAAAACAGAAATAAATCCCCACAAAATAGAGACAATTGAAGTCAGAATATGCTAAATCTTTAGTTTCGCTCACATCCGCGGCTCGGTAGGCTAACTGATTCCTGAGAATGACCTTTCCAAATGAAGATGGTTAGCTTGACGTTTGGAAAATCAGGATGCACATTTTGCGCGCTGCTGAGCGCCCGGGTCTCATCCGATCCATGTTGAAGCCGAAACACATTTACTCTTCTGATACAAGCGGTACTCTATAACGTTTCATCATCATGATAGGCTCATTGCCTTCGGGTTGTAGATGAGCCCGGTCAAGGCGGTGGAGGCAAGGTGGGCGAAACGGTAATATCGACACTTAATCATGAGGAGATAAGCAGGTTCAGCTCGTGGCAAACTGCAAATGCCCGATGTGATGTACCAAATGTTAGATTTCATATAAGCTATATCTGAATCGCTGTTAAAATTCGTATTTTCTGGTGCTCCTACATTTTATGTTGTTCTCCTAACTTATTAAAGTTGGGAGCACCAGAGCTACCAGTTTTTGTTTTTTTTTTCATTTTAAGAGCCCTTACTATGAATGACGTTTTACAGTAATTGTAAAAGTAATTAACAATTAGGTGAGGTGTTGATTCATGGGAACACATATGACAGGCACTAATTTACAATATTGCCTACGTTTTTAGCTTGGCTTTTATAATGTAGGCCTACAGAGAGACAGAGAACAAGAAGAACACAGAGTGACACCAGAGGAGGGGGTTGAGTTGGCTGCATGCTCAGTGATGTGGGCTGGTGTGGATAAAATGCAAAGGCATTTCTTGACACAGTCTGCCCCTGGCAAACCGATAAAATGAATGCATGAAGTATTAGGCTAATGCATTGATTGACATTTGTCTTTAGGCTACGCTGTATTGCGCATTGAAGTGAATCGAGATGGTTAGGCTGTGTCCCCAAGTGCATGGCACCGCACACGCAAAGTGGGCATTTTTGGTTAGCTGCACGACACAATGTTTACACCATTTTTTCATCATTCAAATAACCATAACATATTTTAAGAGTAGTATAGGCTATTAAAACTGTTACACAGACTACGTAGGCAAATTAAATGCATCCTCTTTGGCAAAATGTAATTTCATGTATAGGTTCGATTACTGTCAATCTTATGTTTTCCTGTTTCAGTTATTCATTTTTCCTAAGGTCCTCTGAGTCTAACGCTCAAGAGCTTGAGCACAGCTCTTGTTTCGGCAACTGCTCTGTGCAAGCTGTACTGATACAGGCTACTGCTCGGTGCAAGCTGTGCTGATACAGGCTACTGTACTAAAAATACTGGATTTGCACAAAACGTTGTTGGCGTATTTTGACTACATTATTGCAGTATTGCAATTTACACATAAGCAACCAATTGCATTGCAACGAAAGGAAATACAAATTTAAAATAGGCTAACATTTATTTGCAGTCAATACGGGAACATTCAATTTTATTAAACTCCCACAACAGTCGCCGTAACCTATTAATTAACACGCTCCGTTAACATACCTCGGCGTCTTCAGAAGGCACTTAGCACCGGCCATCCCGTCCAAGATAAGCTTTCAGAGCCGGAGTTTGTATGTCCTAGGTAGGAGAGGAGCGTAGCAATGCGGTGCGTCGCTGTCCGTCCTGAGGACACTCTCCTGTCCAAATGCACATCCCCGACCGAGGAGAGGATCAATTTCAGCGCTACCGTGACGTTACCGTGACTTCGGGCGAGTGTCTGTACTACGGTCGTTAACAGCGTGCAGCCAGGAGCAAAATGACAGTCCGCTTGAAGAGAAGCGGGAGCATTTCCCAGCATATATATCAAAACACACACGCGCGCAAAGACACACACACACACACACACAATATATATATATATATATATTCCCCTTAAAAGGAAACGAGCTGCTGTAGATAAAATAAACATTCTCTACATTTTCATAATGGCTACAAAATATATCTGCTTTATCTTATTGGGCTATTGGTTGGAGGCTGAACTATGTTTTGCTCATTATTTGTATTTGTATTTATTATGGATCCACATTAGCTGCTGCCAATTTTCCTGGGGTCCAGCGAAATTATGGCAGTTTATACAATTTTAAAAACATTTTCCACCATCCCCTAACAATATTAGATTGCTTTACAGTTCTAATATTATTTCACATGAAACAGTGTTCAGACAAACAAGTTGAACAAAGGACAGTTTAATTAATGCACTGGTGTCAGTATAGTTGTCAGCTCCTGAACCACAACAGGCAGAACAAGGTCAGACAGACCAGTGGGTCACACAGGGTATTGATCTGTTTTGTCGACCAGGATATGCCCTATACCACAGCAAGTCCTGACCTAGACCTGACGCCAATAGCTCCGTTGGAAAAGCAGCTTCAGGAGGCCTAGAATATCAGAATAGCCTATCCATGTTAGACAATATCTCATTGCTTGATGTCACTCAATGTAGAGATGAAGCTAAGGCTGCCTTCCAGAGCTCAGACATTGCTGATGCCTGACAGATCTCTACAATGCCTGGATAGGTATTTGAAGTATCAGCTAACTGCATCATATGTTATAGCCATTGGTTGTTGCGTCACCTCGCCTTAGCTGTGGAACGCGGCCGAAGGATTTTTACGGGGACACGTGGCAACTTGATTTTTATACATAGATGAATCCTAATAACAAGCGAACCTTCCCTCCTGCCTTTCCCTGATGCTCTCATATCATTCACTTTATGAAGACCATAATGGCACCTGCGGAGCTAGGGTGTCTATTTGTCAGGCTGACTGCAATTTTACCCCTGTTTAGATGTCTAAAAAAAGCCTCCCCCTGTTTTTTTACCATCACACAGACCCATTACCTTTATATAATGATCAGTAGGGGAATTCTGAGAAAACGACATCTTCACGATTCTTCATGAATACCAATTGGTACTACAGTCACCCCAACAGCGCAGGCAGGGCAGCCATAGTGATATGAAATATTGCTCTCTTTACCCGATGGCCACTGCAATATGGCCCCCCACTCCTCCCTGCATTAGGAGATCTAACCGACCTTTCAGGGTAATAGGACCATTAGTCTGCAGAGGGAGGGGTGTATGTGTGTGCATGTGTGTGCGTGTTGATTATGATATAGAGAGCAGGGCCCAGGATCCTGACAGGCTGCAGCTTGTTTTACTGTGTATGTGTTAGAGTAGTGGGGGTACTGTAAATGTGTCACATACTGCACATAAAAATAGACTTGTAAGTTGTGACATATAAGTTATATTGCCAAATATTGTACTGTGAATGGATGTTTAACGTAGGCTGCCACAGTTACCTCATCACAGTGTCACCGAGGTCATAGACATAAGTCAAACCGAGGTAAATCCAGAAAGATTAATTGTGAGTCCCTAAATTCATCACTGTCCCAGCCGTATGTTGAACTTCCATAGTCCCTAGGCTGCATAGAGGACAAGCAATGTGAAGTGGCTCACCTCGCTGTTCCCCTCTGGGTAAGTCATACTGGATCGATCTCCCTCTCTCTCTCTCTCTCTCTCACTCTCTCTCTCTCTCTCTCTCTCTCTCTCTCAAATCGCCCCCAGTCACCTCATCTCGCCTTCCACTCAAGCACACACTCCCATCTAGTCTGCAGGAATAGTAATTTTCCTTTCCCCTTATTACCAAAGACAAGTGGTCCAACTGCAGTAGACAGAGAAGTTATTGTAAACTACAAGTTCATGTAGCCCTCAGTCTCCCTTCTCTTTCACCTGCAGAGGACTGGACTAGTGCTACACACTCTGCTACACAAGCACCAGTGTGACCAAACATACACACACACACACAGGCATGCAAACACACACACACACACACACACACACACACAGGCATGCAAACACACACACACACACACACACACACAGGCATGCAAACACACACACACACACACACACACACACACAGGCATGCAAACACACACACACACACACACACACACACACACACACACACACACACACACACACACACAAACACACACACACACACACAGGCATGCAAACACACACACAAACACACACACACACACACACACACACACACACACACACACACACACACACACACACACTCACAGTGGCATGCGACACCACTTCCACCATGCCAAATCATTTCTTGTGATTCAAGGCAATACATTCTCCATCATTCCCTATGACTAGTACCTCTCTATCAAATCACATTTTATTGGTCACATAGACATGGTTAGTAGATGTTAATGCGAGTGTAGCGAAATGCTTGTGCTTCTGGTTCCGACAGTGCAGTAATATTTAACAAGTAATCTAACAATTCCACAACAACCACCTAATGCACACAAATCTAAAGGGATGGAATAAGAATATGTACCTATAAATATATTGATGAGCGATGCCCGAGCGGCATATGCAAGATGCAATAGATGGTTTAAAATACAGTATATACACATGTGAGATGAGTAATGTAAGATATGTAAACATTGTCGTCTGCAAACTGGATGATTGAGTTGGAGGCGTGCATGGCCACGCAGTCATGGGTGAACAGGGAGTACAGGAGGGGGCTGAGTGCACACCCTTGTGGGGCCCCAGTGTTGAGGATCAGCGAAGTGGAGATGTTGTTTCCTACCTTCACCACCTAAGGGCGGCTCGTCAGAAAGTCCAGGACCCAATTGCACAGGGCGGCTGAGACTCAGGGCCTCAAGCTTATTGATGAACTTGAAGGGTACTATGGTGTTGAATGCTGAGCTGTAATTGATGAACAGCATTCTTACATAGGTATTTATCTTGTCTAGATGGGATAAGGCAGTGTGCAGTATGATGGTGATTGCATCGTCTGTGGACCTGTTGGGGCGGTATGCAAATTGAAGTGGGTCTAGGGTTGCAGGTAAGGTAGAGGTGATATGATCCTTAACTAGCCTCTCAAATACACTTCATGATGACAGAAGTGAGTGCTATGGGGCGATAGTCATTTAGTTCAGTTATCTTTGCCTTCTTGGGTACAGGAACAATGGTGGTCATCTTGAAGCATTTGGGGACAGCAGACTGGGATAGGGAGTGATTGAATATGTCCGTAAACACACCAGCCAGCTGGTCTGCACATGCTCTTGCGAGGGTTAACACGTTTAAATGTCTTACTCACGTCGGCAACGGAGAAGGAGAGGGGGGGGGCACAGTCCTTGGTAGCGGGCCATGTCGGTGGCACTGTATTATCTTCAAAGTGGGCAAATAAGGTGTTTAGTTTGTCTGGAAGCAAGACGTCGGTGTCCGTGACATGGCTAGTTTTCTTTCTGTAGTCTGTAGTTGCCTGTAGACCCCGCCACATACGTCTATCACAATCCCTACTGCTCTCTCTAGTCATGTCTCCCTCCAAACAAACACCTCTCTCAAACACCTTTCTCTCAGTCAGACAGGTGTTAGTATTCATGACACAGGCATTTCCTGTTGGTAAGTATAGCCGTTTGTATTCAAACACTCCTACTTCTTGTTGTTCACAGGCTTTGTGTCCTCTCTGTCATTAGCCGGGGGTGTCTGTCAGTCAGACCAGACATGTTGTCCTCTTCACAGACAGACAGAGTGGCAGAGTGGTCAGATCATTAGACTGCATTTGCTAGCAGTTAGCGCTGTCGCTCACATTCAAATCAGTCAGTGAGTGTTGTGAGTGACAGCTGTGTGTGTGTGTGTGTGTTTATGTGTGTGTTATACTATGAGTGACAGCGGTCACCTGCAGGCTGACAGTCATACAGTCATACAGTCAGTCAGTCAGTCAGACAGACAGACAGACAGACAGACAGACAGATGTGTGTGTGAACACTGGGTTGTTCACTTAGGCCTTTTAGAATTACCCAGGCCACAAGTTTGCCCACTGGCCACTCATACAGTACATACCCAACACAACTGACACTACTACCCTCTTAGAAAAAAGGGTTCCAAAAGGGTTCTTCTGCGGTCCCTATATGAGAACCCTTTTTGGTTCCTAGTAGAACCCTTTTTGGTTCGAGGTAGAACTCTTTTGGGTTTCATGTAGAACCCTCTGTGGAAAGGGTTCTACATGGAACTTAAAATTACATATGGGGACAGCCTGGGGAACCCTTTTTCTAAGAGTGTACTGATGGTCTGGCTCAGAGTAGACAGGACACCATGTCTTTTCTCTCTCTCTCTCTTCTCTTTCTCTCGCTCCATCTTTCCCCCTCTCTTTCTCTCCATATTTCCCCTCTGTTTACTGCTATCCTTCTCCCTCTTTCTCCCTTTCTCTCTCCATCCCCATCCCTTCCTCTGTGTGTTTCTCAGTGTCTCCTAATCCCACAGCCATTTAAAGGGAACAATTCCATCAGGTATTTTCTTTTTTTTAAGATAGAAAGAACAGCAAAGATTAAAGCAACCACTCAAATCATCTCATCCCCATCATCAACACAGAATCACATCAGAGTGAGCCAGTAGGAGTAAGTGTTTCAGTGTGAAAATCAGAAGAAACCAGCCAGAGAGTGCTCTCACTGTCAAAGCCCTGTCACAGATGAGCTATTTTAAAGCTTGCCTGGTTACAAAACAGGAACGCACGATTGGAGTAGCGGTTGGAAAAAATATGTGTACATGCAAAAAGGAGAGAGAGAGGCAGAGCGAGAGAAAGAGGGAGGGAAGACGCAGAGAGGGAAGAGGCAGACAGAAATGTATATACCGAGAGAGAGGTTGAGAGAGAAAGATGCTAAAGGCAGAGAGAGAGAGTGAAACAGAGAGAGTGAAACAGAGAGAGAGATAAAGGCAGAGAGAGAGATGAAGGCAGAGAGAGAGTAAAACAGAGAGAGAGTGAAACAGAGAGAGATAAAGGCAGAGAGTGAAACAGAGAGAGAGTGAAACAGAGAGAGATAAAGGCAGAGAGAGTGAAACAGAGAGAGAGTGAAACAGAGAGAGATAAAGGCAGAGAGAGAGTGAAACAGAGAGAGAGTGAAACAGAGAGAGAGAGATAAAGTCAGAGAGAGTGAAACAGAGAGAGAGTGAAACAGAGAGAGATAAAGGCAGAGATAGAGTGAAACAGAGAGAGAGTGAAACAGAGAGAGAGATAAAGTCAGAGAGAGTGAAACAGAGAGAGATAAAGGCAGAGAGAGAGTGAAACAGAGAGAGAGAGAGATAAAGGCAGAGATAGAGTAAAACAGAGAAAGAGAGACTGCAGTGCTTTCAGAATGAGTCTGAGTGCTTGTGACACAGACAGAAATATTTATGGAACATTAGGAATAGTGAGGGTTTGACCCTTCACCCCTGGGACGAGAGGACACACAACACATGCTACTGTACAGGAGAGGTTATGTCACCCACAGCTAAGAAAAATATTTTACTGGGTGGTGAGTGACTTCTCATGGCATTGAAATTTACAGTAATGCTATACATTTAAAGACCCAATGCAGTGATTTTTATCTCAATATCAAATCATTTCTGGATAACAATTGTGAAGTTGTGAAAATGATGATAATGCCCTGTTAGAGTAAGAGCTGTTTGAATAGACCACATTACATTTCAGTCTGTTTTGGTGGGATGGAGTTTTGGCCTGCCAGGCAGTACATCAGTTCATAGACCAATAAGAAAGAGAGTTCCAAACCTCTCTGCCAACAATAGCTAGTTTTTAGCTTTCCCCTCCCCACTCAGACCACACCCAAATAGTCCTAGCTAAATTCTTGTTTGACTAATTGCTATTCGCTAAGAAGCAATTTATTATTATTTTTTTAAGACGTTACTGTGATTGTTTTCAATTAAAATGGTCAAAAAGACAGAAATATCACGTTTTTGACTGGCCCTTTATATGATATTTAGCTTTCATCAGTTAGAAAAGATGGAATACCAGAATATGTGGATGGCTACACATGGTTTGATTTGGTTCCTGTTTTGTAGGCAGATAATGGTTGTTTGTGAAAAATAATGTAATTGAAGGATGGGAAACAACAATAAATAAAGAATTGCACAAGCGTCTGTGTGTGTGTGTGTATGTTTACACATGTATGTGTGTGTGTCCGCATTAGTGCCTGTGCACGTACTTGTGTGTACGTGTGTGGCCTTGCTTGTTAGAAAGGGATTTGTGACTGCTTGGACTAACAGGAGTGTATTAAATTGACTTTTATTTCCATCACATCTCTCCAGTTGATGTGATCTGGCTTGTATCCCCTCATCAAAGGACAAGAAGAAGACTTTACTAATAAGAGTTTTACAATGGAGTGTCGTG
Source organism: Oncorhynchus mykiss (assembly GCF_013265735.2). Taxonomy (NCBI): domain Eukaryota; kingdom Metazoa; phylum Chordata; class Actinopteri; order Salmoniformes; family Salmonidae; genus Oncorhynchus; species Oncorhynchus mykiss. The sequence goes on along the minus strand of NC_048588.1, from coordinate 11,367,085 downwards.
TGTGTGTGTGTGTGTGTGTGTGTGTGTGTGTGTGTGTGTGTGTGTACGCACCCTGGATGGAAGATTACACTGATAGACAAGACCGTTATGGATATTACTGACATTCCAATGACTGCCACACTTCGGTCTCAGATTTCTCCGAGAACGATGTACATGGAGGAGAGAAAAACTATTCTACGCAGAGTTCAATGATGCATGAAATCGGAGCTTCCCCGAAAGATGGACTTTAGCATATTATTTCCATTCTATCGATTTCACACCTATCAAATACACACGCACGTGCACACGGTGGCAGGGAACAGTGCATTTCAGCATTACATGAACGGGGCTCATAGGTGCTCATTGACGTGGCCGCAATTATGGCTAATGACATCATTAACCAGTCTAATCACGCTCTGCAGTTATACCTGCTCATTCACATGATTGGTCCTCTGCATCTAGTCACCTGTTTACGTAGAATAATGAGCAGAGGATGTGATTAACAGAGATGATAATTATTATTATTAGAATCATATGGAGAGGTTAATGAGGGTCTGGGTGAGGGGTCTCTGCTGACATTGTTGCCACTATTGTACATAGAGGTTAACACAGTGGGAGGGTCAACTTGATTTCACAAGCTGAGGTCAATATTTGACATTCATCCAATGGCCTGCCTGGGGAGGCAGTGGGACAGGAGGTCGGAAGGTGGGGAGTGTTGGCGGTGGGTATAGGTGGCAGGGGGTGATACTGTAAATGGTGGGGGTACATTTGGAGCTGTGGAGTGTTGGTGGGTAAATAGCAGTACAGTGTGTGCAGTACAGTGGCAGTCAGATGGTTGGAGTCTTGGCAGTGGGTATAGGGGATGGTAAAGGAAGGAGGTTGCCTTACGGTAGTGGCTGGTGACAGTCGAGGCGGTGGCCAAGCTCAGTCAGAGCCCAGAGTCAAGCCAAGTCAGTACTAGTACGACAGAACACTAGGCTACATTGCTCATTTGAGACTCAGCGGTTTGTTTGATTGATTTTCTTGAAGAGTGGAGTTAGCTGAGGAGAAGACACAGCTCTCTCTCCCCCACTTTCTGTCTCTGACTCTCTCTATATCTCATTCTCTCTCTTTCTCTCTCTGTCCGGGCACTGATTATCACCTGTCCCCTTTAATCCTCCCAGGATGCCAGAGAAACGAAGGAGGAAGCTTTTAGCCGACTTAATCCTAGACACCACTGTATGCACACTACAGTGTCTTCAGACAGTGTTCACACCCCTTGACATATTCAACATATTGTTGTGTTACAACCTGATATCAAAATGGATTAAAAAGCTATTTTATTCTCACCCATTTACACACAATACCACGTAATGACAAAGTGAAAACATGTTTTTAGAAATCTTTGCAAATTTATTGAAAATTAAATGAGAAATATCTTGTGTCACTTCAACCTTAAAGGTCCAAAATTATGTCACCACTGCCCTTGACTCTAAGCGATGTTGTGATGCTATTTAGATTAACTTGGACAAAGCTTTTGATATGGCAGACCATTCCATTATTGTGGAGAATTGGTGTCTCTGAGGGGTCTTTGATCTGGTTTGTGTACCTCTCTCAAATAGTGCAGTGTGAAAAGTCATACCATTTGCTATCTCAACCACTGCCTGTCACCTGCCTTCTGAATTTACATCAGCAACATAGCTCAGGCAGTAGGAAGCTCTCTCATCTATTTAAATGCAGATGGTGCAGTCTTATACTCAGCTGGCCCCTCCCTGGATGTTGTGTTAAATGCTCTACAACAAGGCTTTCTTAGTGTCCAGCAAGCTTTCTCTCCCCATATTTGTTCTGAACACCTCCAAAACATACAGTACCAGTCATAAGTTTGGACACACCTACTCTTTCCAGGGTTCTTCTTTATTTTTACTATTGTAGAATAATAGTGAAGACACCAAAACTATGAAATAACACATATGGAATCATGTAGTGTTAAACAAATATTTTTTATTTTAGAGATTCTTCAAAGTAGCCACCCTTTACCTTGACAGCTTTGCACACAACCTTGGCATTCTCTCAACCAGCTTCATGAGGTAGTCACCTGGAATGCATTTCAACTAACAGGTGTGCCTTGGTAAAAGTTCATTTGTGGAATTTCTTTCCTTCTTAATGCGTTTGAGCCAATCGGTTGTGTTGTGACGTTTGGTTCCCACCGTGAAGCATGGAGGAGGTGTGATGGTGTGGGGATGCTTTGCTGGTGACACTGTTGGTGATGTATTTAGAATTCAAGGCACACTTAACCAGCATGGCTACCACAGCATTCTGCAGCGATACACCATCCCATCTGGTTTGCGCTTAGTGGCACAATCATTTGTTTCTCAACAGGACAATGACCCAACACACCTCAAGGCTGTGTAAGGCCTATTTGACAAAGAAGGAGAGTGATGGAGTGCTGCATCAGATGACCTGGCCTCCACAATCACCCGACCTCAACCCAATTGAGATGGTTTGGGATGAGTTGGACTGCAGAGTGAAGGAAAAGCAACCAACAAGTGCTCAGCATATGTGGGAAGTCCTTCAATACTGTTGGAAAAGCATTTCAGGTGAAGCTGGTTGAGAGAATGCCAAGTGTGTGCAAAGCTTTGAAGACTCTCAAATCTAAAATACATATATTTGTTTAACACGTTTTTGGTTACTACATGATTCCATGTGTGTTATTTAATAGTTTTGATATCTTCACGATTATTATACAATGTATAAAATAGTAAAAAATAAAGGAAAACCCTTGAATAAGTAGGTGTGTCCAAACGTTTGACTGGTACCTTAGCTCATGTGGTCTCCCCACTGGTGTGATTACTACCTCTGAGGGTTTAGAGCTTGAAGTAGTCACCTCATACAAGTACTTGGGAGTACGGCTTACAGTACACTGTCCTTATCTCAGCACATATTCAAGTTGCAGGCTAAGGTTAAATCTCAATGTGGTTTCCTCTATTGTAATTGCTCCTCTTTCACCCCATCTGCCAAACTAACCTGATTCAGATGACCATGCTACCCATGCTAGATTACGGAGACGTAATTTATAGATTGGCAGGTAAGGGTGCTCTCGAGCGGCTAGATGTTCTTTACCATTCGGCCATCAGATTTGCCACCAATGTTCCTTATAAGTCACATCACTGCACTCTATACTCCTCTGTAAACTAGCCATCTCTGTATACCTGGCGCAAGACCCACTGGTTGATTGGTTGATGCTTATTTATAAAATCCTCTTAGGCCTCACTCCTCCTGTTTGAGATACCTGATGCAACCCTCATCCTCCTCATACAACACCCGTTCTGCCAGTCACATTCTGTTAAATGCACACACATCCCTGGGTCGCTCGTCTTTTCAGTTTGCTGCAGCTAGCGACTGGAACAAGTTGCAAAAAAACACTCAAACTGGACAGTTTTATCTCCATCTCTGCATTGAAAGACTCAGTCATGGACACTCTTACTGACAGTTGTGGCTGCTTCGTGTGATGTATTGTTGAATCTAACTTTTTGCCCTTTGTGCTGTTGTCCGTGCCTAACAACGTTTGTACCATGTTTGTGCTGCTACCATGTTGTGGTGATGCCATGTTGTGTTGCTACCATGTTGTGTTGTTGTCATGTTGTGTTGCTGCCGTGTTGTGTTGTTGTCTTAGGTCTATTTTATGTAGTGTTGTGGTGTCTCTCTTGTCGTGATGTGTGTTTTGTCCTATATAAAAAAAAATTGCCCAGACCGTGTCCCCAGAGGAGGCCTTTTGCCTCTTGGTAGGACATCATTGTAAATAAGAATTTGTTCTTAATTGACTTGGCTAGTTCAATAAAGGTTAAATTAAAATAAAACACATTTACATTGTTAGGACATGATTTAGAAAGAAACACACCTGTCTATATAAGGTCTGACAATTGACAGTGCATGTCAGAACAGAAACTATACCATGAATTCCAAGGAATTGTCCGTAGATCTGAGATTTTTAAACTGTGATGAGGTATATATCTGGGAAAGACACAATTTATAAAGTGTTGAAAGTTTCCAGAGCACAGTGGTCTCCATCATTGGGAAATTGAACAAATATGGAACCACCCGGTCTTTGTCGTCCGACCAAACTGAGAAACCGGGCAAAAGGGACCTTTGGTCAGGGAGGTGATCAAGAACCCAATGACCACTCTGGCAGAACTACAGAGTTCCTTGGCTGATATGGGAGAACCTGCCAGAAGGATAACAGTCTCTACAGCACTTTGCCAAATCTAGGCTTTATGGGAGAGTGACCAGACTAAAGCCATCCTGAGAAGGAGCCACATAACATCACACCTGGAATTAGCAAAAAGGCACGTAAAAACTCTGAGATCATAAGGCAAAAGATTCTGTGTTCTAATGAGACAACAAAAATTGAACTCTTTGGCCTGAATGAAAAGTGCTATGTCGAGAGAAAACCAGGCACAGCTCATCACCCATCTAACACCATACCCACCGAGAAGCATGGTGTTGGCAGCATCATGCTATGGAAATGATTTTCAGCGGCAGGGACTGGGAGACTAGTAAGAATAGAGGGAACAATGAATGGAGCCAAATACAGGAAAATCCTTGATGAGAACCGGCTTTAGAATGCAAACAACAGAGCGCAAACAACCCAAGCATATACAGCCCAAGCAATGCTGGATGGCTTCAGAACACAAATGTGAAAGACCTTGAGCGGCCCAGTCCAAGCCCAGACTTGGATCCAATTGAAAATATGTGGAAAGAGTGCTGTTCACCACCGCTCCCCATCTAACCTAGCAGAGCAAATCTGCAAGGGGTAAAGGGGAGAAACGCATTGACTCAGGGGAGTGAATACTTGTGTAAATGAGATATTTATGTATTTCATTTTCAATACGTTTGCTAAAATGTCTAAAAACACATTTTCACTTTGTCATTATGGAGTATTGTGTGTCGATGGGTGAGAGAAAAACCTCTATTTAATACACTTTAAATTCAGGCTTTCGGTCAATTTCTCACTTCTTTGTCATCGAACATGTTATATGTGAGAAGTCCTTAGAGGCTATAAAGCCGTAACAGGGCTCAGTCTGCAGTTCAGAACCTCATCAACTAATCATTCGCCGATCAGTTTCTAAGCTGAGGAGAAAACACGCTAGGCGGTCCACGCAGAACTTAATTAAGGTTTAGAATTAACATTGAAACCAAATGGAATAGCAGGTTGCTTTGACTCCGCAATTAAATGATTGTCTTTCTAACAGGCTGCCTCCTCTTATCCAAGAGCAGCCCGTGGTTTCATTATGCTGCCGACTGTGTAGCAATAAGGATGATGAAGCTTGGTTAAATGTTAACCAAGCTCCCTAAAATAGTGTAGTGTCCGAAATGGCACCCTATTCCCTATATAGTAATAGTGCCCTACTTTTGACCAGGGTGCATAGGGCTCTGTTCAAAAGTAGTGCACTACATAGGGAATAGGGATCCACTTGAGACGTGGTACGGACACAGCAAATTAGGCTGTAGTCTTTGAATGCACAGCGAAAACACATGTTAATAAACATGTCTGAAATGTGACACTAACGTGCATAATTGCAATGGCATATCAGACCGTTCACATTCTGGAAAGAAGAAAATAGCTTTCAGTTCCAGAGAGGAAGTGCAGCTTGGATGAGGTACAGCCGATCTCCCATTATTATCATCCAGCCGATCTCCCATTATTATCATCCAGCCGATCTCCCATTATTATCATCCAGCCGATCCCCCGTTATTATCATTCATCTAATCAGGAACTATTTCTTCATCAGTACATGTTTGTGCTGCTGCTGCCTCCAAACCCCATCCTTGGAGATGGACGTAATATCCAGTATACAAGGGTGGTGTGTGTGTGTGTGTGTGTGTGTGTAACTGTGCGTGTGTATGTAAGTGATTTGTGTGTGTATGTGTGTGCAGTTTGTGTGTGTGTGCGCTATCTGTTGTTAATACAGTATAGAGTGAGTCACTGTGCTCGCCTTAGAAACCTTTAATGTTGCCCCATTTACAGAGGTTTCTGAGGGAGTTATATATTTATTAGCAGGTTGCTTTAAAGTCAACAGGACAATTCTCACTGGTAGAGTAGATTTAAAACATGACAAAGTAATGGAATAGTCATGTTTACAAGCAGGTGTTCAATTCCCAACAAGCTCTCACAATCTCACATCAGAATTAGACGTTCTTCAATGTTTCTCAAATGTAAAATTAAGTCAAATTTCGAAGTGTTTTGTTACTTCACTGTATCGTCCCCCCCCCCCCCCACACACACACACACACAAACAACAACCCACCTACAACTGCTCCAATGCAGCTATCCCCTCTCCCCCTTCTCCTCCAGTAGGTCAATTCTCACATTCCTACCTTCCAACTACCTACACTCTCCCTTGCATGATCCACCGCCCGCCCCCTTCCCCTGTGTGTCTCTCAATGGTCAGTCTCTGCAACCTGCAGCATACAAGCACGGTCAGGGGTGCTGGCAGGGAGCCAAGGGAGGCAGAGAGCTGAGCAGCCAGCCTACCTGCAGGCCCAAAGCACTACCAGAGGCACTCTGCTCACTGTCCATCGATCCCACCTCTACTCTGATTAGTGGGACAGACAGGGTTTGTTTTTGTCGAAAATCTCCCAGAGAGAAATAGGGTGGTGTATACAAAGCCGGTGTGTGTGTGTGTGTGTGTGTGTGTCTGTGTGTGTCTCTGTGTGCATGTGTGCGGTAGTTGGTCTGCTCTGACTAAAGTGAGCGTTCCACATGAATGCTGCCCAGAAAGAAAAAGCTTAGAGTTGTCAAGTGCCGTCGGATGGGATGGCCACTTTGAGTTTTTTACAGGCAACAAGGCAAAACCGAATTAAGCAATCGACAGAGAGCAATTTGGCTCTGTCCCAAATGGTCATATTCCCGTCTCTGGTCACAAGTAGTGCACTGCTGTATATTGAATAGGTGCCATTTGGGACGTGGACTCTATACACTACCATGGACCACTAGCATGAAAACTATCCAGAATGTGCGATTAGGCTTTTAAAATGGATATTATAAGGGTTTATTTTAGAGTCCTGAGATGTGTTACATTAATTAGTTTCCTTTTACAGATAGTAGAACTCATCCAGTAGGCTGTAGTGCTCTGAAAGGCCTGAAGAGTCATTCACAAGACAATAGTGAGAGATTAGTCTGAGCTAGAGAAGGTCGAGAGGTCACAGTCTATTTGTGTGTTTGTATTTGTGTGCATGCGGAAACACACACACACACACACACACACACACACACACACGCATGCCACACACACACATGCCAGCTTGAAATCTGATCAAGCATTTCAACAGGAGGGGAAATGACTCTAGCCTATCTGAGGCAGATTGAAAAGAAGCAGGCCCATCCCTTTCTTCTCAGGTATGTCAAATCATGTGTCTTAGGAAACAGGATAGAGTATTCCGCTAGCACTCTCCAAGACTTAATTAGCAAACACTGCTCAATTATTAATTGCCTGTTATCAAATTTGTGAATTAATGCCACAGTGAATGTGCGGGTGGTGGATGTCTGGAAAGAAATTCTGTCTCAATGCTGTTTTCCATTGGACACGTGCTGATTAGGGTACAAAACAACAGCACAGCCAGGAGGGGTGAATTGAAGCCCAACAGAGACATTATAGAACTAAATACTTCCAATGTTTTAAAAATTCATAAAGAAATGGAAAAGTCATAAAATGGTGCTGGTCATAAACAGTGTGATCGACGTTGTTCCCCGTGCAGGAGAGAGGGAGGGAGTGGAGCTAAATTTAGCCCCAGTTACCGCCGCATGCATCGCGTCGTACGGTGAGAGACTGATATTCCCGTTTGTTAGTATCATTTATTAAAATCTTGTGACAGCGCCATGACTGCAGGAGAGGGGTCTTTCCATTCTCGTTGCTCAGGAGGCATGAAATCAGACAGCACAGCGAGTCCGTGGCTGGATAAAAAAACACACACACACACACACACACACACACAGAGAGTGAGAATATTAATCTGAAGGGAACGACGTGGCCCTGTTCTGTCCTCTAAAGAGTTACATTTTTCTTTCCACCCTCCTTTTGTTTGCTTTGTTTACGTTCACTTCCTATTGTGTGTTTGTGTTGACGTCTTCTACGGTCCAGTAATGTGTGTTGTCCACGTCTCAGTGCCTTACTGTGAATACGTATTGAATTCTCTTTTCTCTTGTCTTGGCAAGGGAGTAGGTTGGCTAAATGCAAACCCTCAGAGGCACACATATATTATGGATTCAAATTCTAATAATGTTCTTGGGACTGAGTGTTTATCTGTGTAACTGGAGAGAGAGAGACATAGACACTTCATTACAACACTGTATATAGACATAATATTACATTTGAAATGTCTATATTCTTTTGGAACTTTTGTGAGTGTAATGTTTACTGTTCATTTAAAAAAAGATTTATTCCACTTTTGTTTGTTATCCATTTCACTTGCTTTGGCAATGTAAACATATGTTTCCCATGCCAGTAAAGCCCTTAAATTGAACTTGAATTGACAGAGACATACACTCACAGAGACAGAGACAGAGAGAGACAGAGAGAAAAGAGGTGATAGGATGTCCTTCTGTGAAAATACTTACACGTCGGCTGCTGCCTCTGGGCTCCAGTGTAACAGTGTGTTAAACATGTGCTTTCCCTGCTACTGAGGATCAGTGTGTGAGTCCGAGTCAGTGTGCTGTGTGCCAGGAGCAGATGTCCAGAGCCTGGGCTGCCCAGGCATCCTGCTGTCTGTGCAGGCCGCTCAACACAAACTGTCTGCTTCAATAGAGATATGGACTTTTTTTTATCAGCTCAAAACTACTAAGCATCTGCTAGAGAGTGTGTGTATGTGGGGGGGGGGGGGGGGGGGGGGGGGTTGGTGGGGGCGGGACATATGTGTGTGGAGATTGTGTGTGTGTGTGTGTGTGTGTGCATGTGCAAATATGTGTTTGTGCATGCACACTTGTATGTGCCTGTGTGTGTGTGTGTGTGTGTGTGTGTGTGTGTGTGTGTCCAAGCATCACTCTTAACTGCGATATGAGCCTAGCGGAGCCTGGCTTACCTCAGACGATCACTAAACCAGAGACGGACCAATGCGAAGCGCCAGTGTTAGTACCTATACACAGACCCGCTCATCTCATTGCCCGACATGCAAACCCAATATAAATTCAACGAGGAGAGATTAAAACCTCAATCAATAACAGTCTAGACAGATGAACATAAAACCTGATGTGAGAGGATAAAAGACAGAGGAGAAAGGGAGTGAGAGACAGAAAGAGGGGAGTGGTTAGAGCGTTGGGCCAGTAACCGTAAAGGTTGCTAGATCGAATCCCCGAGCTGACAAGGTAAAAATCTGTCGTTCTGCCACTGAACAAGGCAGTTAACCCACTGTTCCTAGGTCGTCATTGTAAATAAAAATGTGTTCTTAACTAACTTGCCTAGTTAAATAAAATAAAAAAAATATGATTCAGAGAGAGATGGCGAAGTAGAGAGAGAGAGAGGGAAGAGTAAAAGAGAGATAAAGAGGGAGAGGACAAGCTCTGACTTACAGCTGGTGCTGAGCAGGAGCCCATCATGCCCCCAGGACACCGATTACACACCTGCACACTTACCCAACCAAACCTCCCCGGGCCCCTTCTAACTAGGCCCCTCTCCCCCCAAAACACCCTGTTTGATCCTGCCAGGCAGCTCTAGCTCTTCTCATCCACCACCCCCCTACCCTCCCTCCACACCACAGGAGGTTGGTGGCACCTTCATTGGGGAGGATGCGCTCGTGGTAATGGCTGGAGCGTAATAAATGAAATGTATATGTATTAAATACATCGAATGCCATTCCATTCTTTCCGTTCCAGCCATCAATATGAGCCGTCCCTCCCCTTAGCAGCCTCCAATGCTCCACACAGCTGGGGGTGCAGGTACAGGGGCCTGCAGTTGGTACCAGTTCCCTTGGATCACACGCTACAAACATTGATGCTAATGTTTCCTGTCAGACATGAATCGGCTCACTCATCACATCACTCGCGTCACAATCAGGGAAAAAGGGACCTTTACACCATCGTTGGTTAAGATCATAGTGTACCTCGTCTCCCAAATGACAGCAGAAATGATCAGACATCAGATACTCATCAAATAGCAGGGGTTTCTCTTTAACATGACTCATATCAAATATCTCAATAACCTATGTTGGATATTGAATGAGTCGATATCGGGACAAAGGAAATTACCATGTGATATCTACAGTATATATTTTCGAGTCAAGTCAAGATACCTCCGGATATGCCTCTTTCCTCGGATATGGCCCCTTTCCCAGTGGTGGGTTAGCCTATCACCAACACACCTGTCTCTGCTTCTCCTGTTACTCTACGGTGGTGAGATATACTCACATCCCATTACCCAATGATCCCCCAGAACAGACAGGCATCAGTGCCATCATCAGCGCTGCTTACATCTGTCCACAAAAACCACAGTCTTCCATCTTCCTCCTCCTTAACACCCCTAGTCCTGCCTTTGTCTGGGTCCTAGGGACGTGTGTGCTCAGTCAGCAGACATGCAAACAGGTGGACAGACAGAGACAGGCAGATGGGCAGCCAGCCAGCCAGACATCCAGAGAGGCAGGCATAAGCATTTTATGACCCACCTCTGCCTCAGCACAGAGAACTGCTGGCCTTATCATTTTCGTCTCTCTCTCTCTCTCTCCCTCCCTCCCTCCCTCCCTGAAGTAGCTTTGCCTGGTCCATGATGAATGGAGGCAATTTAGGGCCCGGTTCAATCAGATCCACATAGCTGATGTTTTGATGTTGTCGGAGGTGGAACTGCATTATAGAGCTATTAAATCCACAATGGATCCCGGCATTATACTTAAGCTGACATTGCCATTGGATGCACGGAGTCGCATTGAGATAAATCCCATGCAGCCTTGTTTACCGGTTCGAACACTGGAATGTGAGATGTAATCGACACCTCAATGAAGCTGATAGAAATCCTCATTATTTAGTTGAATGATTTTCAATTTGAGTATCACTGATGGAAGGCCTTAATGTAGTCATCATGCCCAGAGAGCGATGTTGCTGCCATAGGTGGACATAGAAAGTACTCCACCATGTGGTGTGGTGGGGAAGTTGGCCTATACCGAACACCCAAAACTCTCAGCTTTCTAAGTTGTTTCCCTTAAAGGTTGTGTTCTGGATACTTTGGAACATTTCAAATCCAGTGAATCACACAATGCATACTGTCATCCCACACAGTCGAGCAGAGTGTTTCTCTTACCTCTCAGTGAAGTTTCTGAGCGCAGTGAAGAGTGACAATAGCATCTCTTAGTTCTTGTCTTCCTTCCTCAAACCTGTTTCTGCTAGTGGGGGGGTTTTCTGCCTGCAGAGGAAAATATTGAAATGTAAATATAAAATACAATTGAATGTTGGATGATAGTGTTTGCGTACATCTATATTTCACAGACACACGCAGAGACACGCACATGAACACACAGAGCGACTGCTATAGATGAAGGAAACAGATGGAGCCGTCTTCACCTCTTCCACAGCACAGTGGTTTTCCCTTGAGTCGTATGGCAGGTGTTTGCTGTGGCATTATGGGAATGGGAACTTGGGAAGTGGGAAGCACAGCAGTACATCGTCATATACAACACACACAAACACACGCCATCTTACACCAGCCCACGGTTAGAGAATGTTTGTCTGCCTTATGTTGTGCTGTTATTCTGCCCTGTGACTCACACACCACCCACCCCCAACACACCTCTGCAGGGTAATAACACACACATTACTTGTGAGGCTTTTCATTTGTGAACAATTTACATTCATATACACTGAGTGTACAAAACATAAGGAACACCTTCCTAATATTGAGTTTCAGAACAGCCTAGATTAGCCGGGGCATGGGCTCTACAAGGTGTCAAAAGCATTCCACAAGGATGTTGGCCCATGTTGACTCCGATGCTTCCCACAGTTGTGTCAAGTTGGCTGGATGTCCTTTAGGTAGTGGACCATTCTTGATACACACGGGAAACTGTTGAGCGTGGAAAAACCCAGCAGCATTGCAGTTCTTGATACACTCAAACCAGTGGGCCTGGCACCTACAGGGTACTACCATACCCTGTTCAAAGGCACTTAAATATTTTGTCTTGCCCATTCACCCTCTGAATGGCACACGTACACAATCCATGTCTCAGTTGTCTCAAGGCTGTTTTCAAGCCTTCTTTAACTTGTCTCCTCCCCTTCATCTACACTGACTGAAGTGGATTTAACAGGTGACATCAATATGGAAACATAGCTTTCACCTGGATTCACCTGGTCAGTCTATGTCATGGAAAGAGAAGGTGCTTCTAATATTTTGTACACTCAGTGTATGCTGATGAGAAGACTAGATATTGTAAGTTGTTTTCCCTTTTAGTGTAATGGTGGCCCTAACCCAAATCCACAGTATTTCCATGGGGAACATAGCCTAAAAGCTGTAGCTCAGTTGGTAGAGCATGGTGCTTGTAATGCCCAGATAGTGGGTTTGATTCCCGCGAACACCCACATGTAAAAATGTATGCACGCATGAGTGTAAATTGCTTCAGATAAAATCGTCTGCTAAAAGGCAAAAAGTTGGTACAGTGCCTTGTGAAAGTATTCGGCCCCCTTGAACTTTGCAACCTTTTGCCACATTTCAGGCTTCAAACATAAAGATATAAAACTGTATTTTTTTGTGAAGAATCAACAACAAGTGGTACACAATCATGAAGTGGAACAACATTTATTGGATATTTCAAACTTTTTTAACAAATCAAAAACTGAAAAATTGGGCGTGCAAAATTATTCAGCCCCTTTACTTTCAGTGCAGCAAACTCTCTCCAGAAGTTCAGTGAGGATCTCTGAATGATCCAATGTTGACCTAAATGACTAATGATGATAAATACAATCCACCTGTGTGTAATCAAGTCTCCGTATAAATGCACCTGCTCTGTGATAGTCTCAGACGTCCGTTAAAAGCGCAGAGAGCATCATGAAGAACAAGGAACACACCAGGCAGGTCCGAGATACTGTTGTGAAGGAGTTTAAAGCCGGATTTGGATACAAAATGATTTCCCAAGCTTTAAACATCCCAAGGAGCACTGTGCAAGCGATAATATTGAAATGGAAGGAGTATCAGACCACTGCAAATCTACCAAGACCTGGCCGTCCCTCTAAACTTTCAGCTCATACAAGGAGAAGACTGATCAGAGATGCAGCCAAGAGGCCCATGATCACTCTGGATGAACTGCAGAGATCTACAGCTGAGGTGGGAGACTCTGTCCATAGGACAACAATCAGTTGTATATTGCACAAATCTGGCCTTTATGGAAGAGTGGCAAGAAGAAAGCCATTTCTTAAAGATATCCATAAAAAGTGTTGTTTAAAGTTTGCCACAAGCCACCTGGGAGACACACCAAACATGTGGAAGAAGGTGCTCTGGTCAGATGAAACCAAAATTGAACTTTTTGGCAACAATGCAAAACGTTATGTTTGGCGTAAAAGCAACACAGCTCATCACCCTGAACACACCATCCCCACTGTCAAACATGGTGGTGGCAGCATCATGGTTTGGGCCTGCTTTTCTTCAGCAGAGACAGGGAAGATGGTTAAAATTGATGGGAAGATGGATGGAGCCAAATACAGGACCATTCTGGAAGAAAACCTGATGGAGTCTGCAAAAGACCTGAGACTGGGACGGAGATTTGTCTTCCAACAAGACAATGATCCAAAACATAAAGCAAAATCTACAATGGAATGGTTCAAAAATAAACATATCCAGGTGTTAGAATGGCCAAGTCAAAGTCCAGACCTGAATCCAATCGAGAATCTGTGGAAAGAACTGAAAACTGCTGTTCACAAATCCTCTCCATCCAACCTCACTGAGCTCGATCTGTTTTGCAAGGAGGAATGGGAAAACATTTCAGTCTCTCGATGTGCAAAACTGATAGAGACATACCCCAAGCGACTTACAGCTGTAATCGCAGCAAAAGGTGGCGCTACAAAGTATTAACTTAAGGGGGCTGAATAATTTTGCACGCCAAATTTTTCAGTTTTTGATTTGTTAAAAAAGTTTGAAATATCCAATAAATGTCGTTCCACTTCATGATTGTGTCCCACTTGTTGTTGATTCTTCACAAAAAAAATACAGTTTTATATCTTTATGTTTGAAGCCTGAAATGTGGCAAAAGGTCGCAAAGTTCAAGGGGGCCGAATACTTTCGCAAGGCACTGTAAAAGTTTAAGTGCATAGCAATGGCACAGTACAATGGCTAAACTCATTAGACATAGCTCAGGCTGTCATGCAGATGCAAACAGTCACTTTGCACAATGAAGAAGTTACCACACATTGTAATGAGGTTGCCATGCACACTGATTAAGTAATAAGACGCATATTAATGAGGTCACGGCACACAGTGATAACTTTGTTTGGCATGATGAAGGTGTCACTTTACTCAGTTATAGCTTCCTCCAACACAGCGATGGAGTCACAACCTTTCTGATGGATACTGAGGAGAGAGCTTGATTGAAAAATTGTCTTTGGTTTGAGATCCAATCCAACCACTGATCGCTTTCAGTCGCTCTCTTAAGGCAGCTGATATACAAACACTTAGAAGAGGTTTTCCTGGTAACAGCGATCATCTTAGTCGCAGGCGTTCTCCCTCTTCTTCCCTCTCTACTGTCCTCGTCTCTCCAATCCACTCCACCCGGAGTGTAAAGAGCATCATCCAAACATCTCATCAACGGATCCCTTATTGGCCCTAGTCGTCTCCCCTGTGTGCATCAACAGCTGCTCTCAAGCACCAGCCCACACTTCCACAATCAGCCCTTTGCCTTGCTCTTCCAGTCTGTATTACACACACAGGCAGGTAGACAGGCACGCATGCTCTCCCAATCTGGAATACCTCACCATCAAATGCCGCCCTCATTAGCTCCCAAGACTGTCATCGATTATTGTCATGGCTGTTTATTATCCCCTCTCAAGCCGACATCACGGTGGCACTCAAGGAACTATACGTTTTCCTGTGCTTCTGTTTTCTATTCTCTTTTTCTAGTCTTCCTGGTTTTGACCCTTGCCTGTTTTTCTGGAATCCGTACCCGCCTGCCTGACCCTTCTTCCTGCCCTGACATCGAGCCTGTCTGCCACGCTTTACCTCTTGGACTCAGAATCTGGATTTGACGTTTTGCCTGTCCACGACCATTCTCCTGCCTATTCCTTTTGGATTAGAAATAAACGACAAAGACTCTAACCATCCGCCTCCTGTGCCTGCATCTGGGTCTCACCTTGTGACCTTATACACGGAGAGAAGACGCTTGTCTTCTGTCCCCCCCCCCCCCCCTCCCCTTTTCGGCAAATCCGATCAGGCCTCCATTCTGCTCCTCCCCGCCCATAGGCAGAAATTAAAGCAGGAAGCACGCGTCGTAAGGTCTGTTCAACGTTGGTCATTCACGCAAAAAAGAATGTGCGAACTACCGCATTTAACCAGGGTAAGGTGACTGGGAACATGGACGAGTACATCAGAAAGAAGAAAGACATTACAAGAATATAATAGAGTCGCAACTCAATGGCTCAGACACGAGACGCATGTGGCAGGGACTTCAGACAATCACGGATTATGAAGGTAAAACCAGCCACGTTGTGGACACTGATTTCATGCGTGTTAACCCTCTCAAGTTGGCATACCAATCCGCATCCTCGGTGCATGCACAGACCAGGTGGTTGGAGTGTTTACGGACATATTCAACCTCTCCCTATCCCAGTTTGTTGTCCTCACTTGCTTCAAGACATCAACCATTGTTCCTGTACCTAAGTAAGCTAAGGTAACTGAACTAAATGACCATCGCCCCGTAACACTTACTTCTGTCATCACAAAGTGCTTTGAGAGGCTAGTCAAGAACCATACGACCTCATCTTGCCCGACAAACCTAGACACACTACAATTTGCATACCGCCCCAACAAGCGCGACTCCAACTCAATCATACATTTTGCTGATGACAAGACAGTGTCGGGCCTGATTACCAACAACGATGAGACAGCCTACAGGTAGGAGGTTAAAGCCCTGGCTAAGGAGCTGATTGTGGACTACAGGAGACAGACGAGGGAGCGTGCCCTCATCCACATTGACAAGGCTGTAGTGGAGAGGGTCAACAGCTTACATTTCCTTGGTGTGCACATCTCCAAGGACCTGAAATCAAATCAAATGTTATTAGTCACATGCGCCGAATACAACAGGCATAGACCTTACAGTGAAATCCTTACTTACAAGCAAATGGTCCCACCACACCGACACCATGGTGAAGAAAGCTCAACAGTGCCTCTACAACCTCAGGCGGCTAAAGAAATCCGACATGGCCCCTAAGACACACAAACTTTGACAAATGCACCATTGAGAGCATTCTGTCAGGCTGCATCACTACCTGGTATGGCAACGACACCGCCCTCAACCTCATGCCTCTCCAGAGGGTGGTGCATTCAGACCAAAGCATCACCGGGGGCACGCTGCCTTCCCCTCCAGGACATTTACAGCACTTGTAAATGTGTCAAAGAAAGGCCAAGAAGATCCTCAAAGACATCAGCCACCCAAGCTATGGTCTGTTCATTCTGCTACCATCTAGCAGACAGAGATGGTACAGGTGTATAAAAGCCGGGACCGAGAGACTGAAAAACAGCTTCTATCTCCAGGCCATCGGACTGTTGAACAGCCATCACTAGCCGGCTACCTACCCGGTACTCTGTCCTGCACCTTGAGACTAATACCCCATCTGTATAGAGTCATTGAACACTGGTCACCTCATATTCTGTTTAAATACTGTTGTTTACTCACTACGTATGACAATACTGTATTCGCGCTCATCCTAATGTAGCTACTACTGTACATACCATTTTTTTCTCCAAATGATATACTGTCTATGAACACCACGTATTTATATTCTGGATTCTGACACATGCTCATTCTAATTGTTACTTTCTACTCTGGATTATTACTTGGGCTCGTTCTGTAATTTCTTGATTTCTTGTTTAGATTTTTTATTTTATTATTTGTTTATTTGTATTGTATTTGCAAGACATCCTACTGCACTGTTGAAGTTAGTAACTCAAGCATTTCGCTGCACCTGCTATAACAAATCTGTGCATGTGACCAATTTCATTTGATTTTATTACACACACACACACACACACACACACACACCCCTCCGACTACATCCTCATCACTCCAACATCCTCATCAACATCAAAACGGTTTATTCAGCCCGCCACGGTCCTTTTGACCCCTGCCTTTCTTCCTTTAAACATCAGAGAGACAGGTGAATGTTCTTTAAATAACCTCTTCTAAACCGGAAGAGGAGTCAGACAGAGGAATAGAGCGAGTGGCGATTGGAACTAACCTCAGACAGTAATACATCTACACATACACCATGTGCACAAACACACAAAAGCATGCGTGCATACTCACACACACTAAGGTATTGTATGACAAGGTTCACAAGATGCTATGCAAGGGATTATGGGTAATTAGCTAGCCGCATTGCCCTCTTTGTAATGATGGGAAAGCTGCCAGTGTCTAAACAGTGAAAAGGTCTCACTTTGATGCCACACTCAATCTCCAGCAGGGCCAGATCCTTCTCACCCCATCCATACACACACACACAGAAACACAGATAGGAGACATATAGAGAAGGAAACAGAGGAAGAGAGCGAGAGAAATGAATAGAGAGAGAGAGGGTTAAAAGCTAGAGAGAATGATAGGAAGAGGGGGAGATGCACTAAGAGAAAGAAAGGGAGATACACATCGATAGAGAGGGAGATAGAGGGAGATACACAGATAAAGAGAGAAAGAGAGGGAGAGAAAGACAAGGAGATACACGGACAGAGAGAGAGAGAGAGAGAGAGAGAGAGAGAGAGAGAGAGAGAGAGAGAAAGGGAGACAGACAGGGAGAGAACGAGAGAGAATGAAAGAGGGAGAGAGAAAGAGAGGGAGAGAAAGAGAGGGATATACACAGAGATAGAGAGAGAAAGAGAGACAGAGATAGAGAGAGAAAGAGAGGGAGATACACAGAGAGAGAGAGATAGAGAGAGAAAGAGAGGGAGATACACAGAGAGAGAGAGAGAGAGAGAGAGAGAGAGAGAGAAAGGGAGACAGACAGACAGAGAGAAAGAGAGGGAGATACACAGAGAGAGCGAAAGAGAGGGAGAGAAAGATATGAAAGAGAGAGAGTGAAGCAGCTCCTTAATCTCCCTTCATGTGTACTCAGTCATCCAGGACATGTTATGATGACAGGTCAAGTCATGTCAAGTAACAGGTGGGCACCAGAGCGCAGTGACTCAATGCATGCTGGGAGGCATAAGGGTGAATTGGAATTAGCCTCTGGTTCAGGGTCTACATTATGTGTGAGCGTGCGTGCGTGTGTGTGTGTGTGTGTGTGTGTGTGTGTGTGTGTCTGTGTGTGTGTGTGTGTGTGTGTGTGTGTGTGTGTGTGTGTGTGTGTGTGTGTGTGTGTGTGTGTGTATGTGTTTCTAAACTGAAAAGAGAGGGGGCTTGGGTGTCCCGAATATCGAATGGATTTACACTGTTACCAGAATGAATCATCTGCTGAACATGCTCAACAGTGACGACGCAACAGTTATGATACAGACACACTGACTGCCGATATGTACTTCAGGAGGACCTTCCTTCTCTTGCTAGAACAAAATACCTCCCTGCTGAACTTGGCTTCAAGACAATCAGAGAGCACAAACCTCCACGTGGGGGAGCCAACAGAAGTGACATATTTTACATCTTGTTAAGAACTTTTGTGCTAGAAGTATTTTTTTGTTAGGTTCAGTTTGATATTATGCACCTGCTCATTAGTTAGCTAGCTCACTAACTTTAGCTTGCTAACTGAGTCAGGCAGTCACACACGCGTCATATGAAAGTAATGGGGTGGTAAGTGCAGCCCAATGCACATAACACTAAAGGTTTACCAAGCTAACTATCTAGCAAGGTGATGAAGAAATAATGTTGTTCATTCTCCATTATCCCATACTGCCAGTGCTAGTTCACTTGCTGGTTAAAGTTAGCTTGACGGTTAGCCATTTAGCAAAACAAAGCTAGCTAGCTACTCCACAAATTATTGACAGCTAACAGGCAGCTGCTTCATTAGAAAATGATGGTTCCTTGGGCTGCTCCTCTGGGTCGTGTCCCTTGTTGCTCTCTTCCTCTCCTCTGAGTTGGGTGGTTACTTGGGCTGCTCCTCTGGGTCGTCTCCCTTGTTGGTCTCTTCCTCTCCTCTGAGTTGGGTGGTTCCTTGGGCTGCTGCTCTGGGTCGTGTCCCTTGTTGGTCTCTTCCTCTCCTCTGAGTTGGGTGGTTCCTTGGGCTGCTGCTCTGGGTCGTGTCCCTTGTTGGTCTCTTCCTCTCCTCTGAGTTGGGTGGTTCCTTGGGCTGCTGCTCTGGGTCGTGTCCCTTGTTGCTCTCTTCCTCTCCTCTGAGTTGGGTGGTTCCTTGGGCTGCTCCTCTGGGTCGTGTCCCTTGTTGCTCTCTTTCTCTCCTCTGAGTTGGGTGGTTCCTTGGGCTGCTCCTCTGGGTCGTGTCCCTTGTTGCTTTCTCTGTTTGCTCTTTCTAGTGTTGTGGAAGCTGTGCTCTGATTGTCTTCTCCTTCTTTCCTTGAAGAAGTTTAGCTTAAGTGTACTGTTCAGGCTACAATTTAATGTCTTCTTCTGAGACTGTTTAGTGGACTATTCCCGTCCAAAATTTGTAGTGAATTAGTAGTACTATTCCCTAAAAGGTACTCACTTCTGTAACTTGCCAATAAATACCAGCCCCTCATTTCACTATTGGGCAGCCTCGGATATACAGTAGGTGCAAGTTAGTAGCGTTGATATTCTAGGCCTACGGTGATTCCAGATTGCAGGCCTTCCTAAGACTTAATCTGTCACGCCTGCTACCACTCTTCCCCCCCTGGCGCTTGGAGGCGCCAGGCTCCCCAGCATTGCGCACTCCTGACGTCACCATTACGCACACCTGCCTTCTCCCCGTCACGCGTCAGCGATTTTTGGACTCACCTGGACTCAATCACCTCTGTCTTTACCTTCCCTATATCTGTCTGGTTCCCCGCTCTGTTCCCTGCTTCTGCATTAACCTTGTATACCTGTGTGCAGACGCTGTTTCTGTCCTGTTACCTGTCTTTTCTCATTAAATGTTTGACTCCCCGTACCTGCTTCTGATCCCTGGCGTCGGTCCTTACATAAGCAAAGCAATCGGCTAGGTATTGGTCTGTTCCATCTGTTATGGGAGGCCTAGCTGTTTGGAGAAGGTGCTTTCTGTTTCCTTAATGGATCGTCAATGTATGCAAAGGCCTTTGTAATGTTTGAATCCTTTTTTAATGTGATGTGAGTTGTGGATTCAAATAAAGTATTTAAAATGTGTGTGTGTGTGTGTGTGTGTGTGTGTGAGAGAACTAGAGAGAGTGAAAAGTTGGTATCTTTCACTCACTGGTCCCAAGAAACTGTGTTAAAGCAATGCTTTTGTTGCCTTTGGTCTAAAGCAACATTGAGTTTCTCAGCACAGTGCTCAAACCGCTCTGAGTGTCTGAGTACATCAGTCCTTTGCTCAAGAGTTGAAACACTGCTGAACCAAGGGAAATTGCAGAGAGAAATATGCAAAATATGTTTTAAAAAATAGAGAGAGAGAGAGAGAGAGAGAGAGAGAGAGAGAGAGAGAGAGAGAGAGAGAGAGAGAGATGGTTGAATTCATCATTTTGGTGTGTGTGTATTGCATTGAAAATACAGTGCTGGTTGTGTACTGGGAGTCGTTATCATCCTCTACTCTCAGTGGAGCCTTTTGCAAGCTCCTGCATTCTGTCTTCATTAACTTTGACACCCTCTTTCTCCCCCTCCCCTTTTTCTCCCCTTCTCAATATTTACCTCCCTTTCATCCCTCCATATTTCTCCCTGCCTCTGCCTTTCTCTTTCATTCATCTCTATTTCTCCCTCACTCTCCTTTTTCTCTCTCTATATCTATCCTTCTTCCTCTCTTCCTCTCTGTTTCTGTTCCAGCCTATTCCCTTTTCTGTTCATAAGACCATCTAACAGTCTGCTGGCTGAATCCTCCATTATGTACATATTTTATCTGCTGAACAAAATGAGGTTATTCGTACTGACTGACTGTAACCCATTTACACCACCCACACAGAAAGAGAGAACGACAGAAAGACAGGCTGCCCCGTTGTTTGGGCAGGCTCAATTACAGATCAACAGAAGCAGCAAAGATGTAGATACAGTGTCACAATCCCGCTAAGTTCATTCTAAAAATGCCTGCATACTGCACTCTCTACTTCCACTATCTGGCTGCCACTCTATAGGAACCCACAGTTCAGTTCCAGGGTTCTGCTTGGCAATAGCCATAATCTGTTACCATGGACAGCTCCAGGCTTGCCAACACTTATATTCCAAATAAAATATGTGGGCTTGCTTCAGCTAATAGGTTGGATGGATAAATGAGGTTGGTTGGATAGATGGATGAATCAGCGATAGTTGGATGGATGGATGGATGGATGGATGGATAAATGGATATATGAATGAACAAGGAAGGGTAGATAGATCTAGAGAAGCTTATTAAAACCCCTTAATTAATTGGAGCCTACTGCCTTCAGGCCAGACGTCCTCTGCAGGTACAGTGGTGTGGACTAAGGAGAGGCTCAGGTTGGGACTCTCTGATGTATGACTTAGAGTACAGACACAGGTTGTTTGGCCTGGGGCACGGGGATGAAACGTATACTTATGCAATACCTTGGAATCCAACCAAGATCTATGGGTAACACTACACTTGAACAGTCCTCAAAACAGGCCTGCTACACTGGACACAGAACTGTTGTCTTCAATGAAACCTGGGCTTAAGTTAAGAAGCCCAACTCAATGGTAGGCTCATGTTGCTCGGTGTAAAATTACACTGGTTGTTTTTTCAAAGATTTGACATGGGACTCACTCTCCGATTCACACCTCTCAATATTTTCCATTAGTCACTTCCCAGCCCACAGCATTATGCCTGCCACTTAGTACAGGTAACTGCCAAAATAAAAGGAACACCAACATAAAGCATCTTAATAGGACATTGGGTCACCACGAGCCACCATAACAGCTTCAATGCACCTTGGCATAGATTCTACAAGTGTCTGGAACTCTATTGGAGGGATGCGACACCATTCTTCCAATATTTGGTGTTTTGTTGATGGTGGTGGAAAAGTCTGCCTCAGGCACCTCTCCAGAATCTCCTAGAATCCCGTCAGTGGTCAATTGAGTTAAGCTCTGGTGACTAGTGACTTTCAAACTCACCGAGGTCTCGTCTTCTAGCCACGGTAGTCAAAATAATGGGCAACAGGGCATTTTTATACATGACCCTAATTGCTTAATTAACTCTGAAACCACACCTGTGTAGAAGCACCTGCTTTCAATATACTTTGTATCCCTCATTTACTCAAGTGTTCCCTTTATTTTGGCAGTTACTTGTATGCAGTGGTAGAAGTACCCAACTGTCAAACTAAAAGTAAAGATACCTTCATGGAGTAAAAGTCTTAAAGTATTTGGTTTTAAATATCCTTAAGTATCAAAAGTAAATGTAATTGCTAAAATATACTTAAGTATCAAAAGTAAAAGTAAAAAGTATAAATCATTTCAAATTCCTTATATTAAAGGAACATTGCAATGTTTTAACTTATATATTCATCATCTCCAGTACCACCTTAACATCAACATATGTGAAAATGGTAGGTTTCTATGTTTTGTAGTAAAAAAAAAGATAGAGGACGATGTGTTTCCAATGACGTCATCAACCAATTAGTAGACAATTAGTAGGCAATTAGTAGGCAATGCCTATTCACAATTGGTTAAAATCACACTATGGACAAAATGCTATCATTGGAAACACTTATCTTGAAATGTGCCTTAAAGCAAACCAGACGCCACTCAGACATAATTTACAAACAAAGCATTTGTGTTTAGTGAGTCCGCCAGAACAGAGGCAGCAGGGATGGCCAAGGATGTTCTCATGGTAAGTGTGTGAATTGGACCATTTTCCTGTCCTGCTAAACATTCAAAAGTACTTTTGAGTGTCAGTGAAAATGTATGGCGTATAAAGTACATTCTTTTCTTTAGGAATGTAGTGGAGTAATGGCAAAAGTTGTCAAAAATATCAAAAGTAAAGTACAGATACCCAAAACAACTACTTTTTAAAATGTATTTATTTCACCTTTATTTAACCAGATAAGTTAGTTGAGAACAAGTTCTCATTTACAACTGCGACCTTGCCAAGATAAAGCAAAGCAGTGTGACACAGACAACAACACAGAGTTACAGATGGAATAAACATGGGCACAGTCAATAACACAATAGAAAAAAAAGTAAGTCTATATACAGTGTGTGCAAATGGCGTGAGGAGGTAAGGCAATAAATAGGCCAATAGTAGCGGAGTAATTACAATTTAGCAAATTAACACTGGAGTGATAGATGAGAAGATGATGATGTGCAAGTAGAAATACTAGTTTGCAAAAGAGCAGAATGTAAATAAAAACAGTAAGGGGATGAGGTAGGTAGATTGGGTGGGTTATTTACAGATGGGCTATATACAGCTGCAACGATCGGTTAGCTGCTCAGATAGCTGATGTTTAAAGTTGGTGAGGGAAATATAAGTCTCCAGCTTCAGCAATTTTTGCAATTCGTTCCAGTCATACTTAAGTAGTACTTTAAAGTATTTTTTACTTAAGTACTTTACATCACTGACTGTATGTATGCTGCTGTTTTGGCCAGGTTTATGATGTAAAATATATGTTTCATTTCATTGAAACTAAACTGGTCAAATAAAGGTTTATATGAATAAATAGAAATCCAACATTTCCACCCCGTGTTGCATTCCTACCGTAAACATAGACCAACTAGCTCTCGTTATGTTAGCCCTCTGCCCATGCAATGTTTTCTTTACTGTATGCTCTGTCT
This sequence comes from Oncorhynchus mykiss, assembly GCF_013265735.2. Lineage (NCBI taxonomy): Eukaryota > Metazoa > Chordata > Actinopteri > Salmoniformes > Salmonidae > Oncorhynchus > Oncorhynchus mykiss. The sequence goes on along the minus strand of NC_048588.1, from coordinate 11,343,142 downwards.
CCCCTCAACAGGAGAGTGAAAGGAGGGTGTGTGTGTGTGTGTGAGAGAGAGTGTAAAAGACAGAGTCTGCAACTCAACAGCAACAACAATAACAGAGCCATAACTGTCATGGCTGCCCTTCACGATGGAAAGGGTTTGTGGCAGACAGGCAGTCTGTGTGTAGACAGACGGGTTGGACTTGAGATGAGTTTCCTCGCGATGCAGGAAGCTTGTCTATCCTGTCAGTCTCATTATCTTCACATAACCACTAGACTCGTCCTTCCTTCCTTCTCTCCTATATGCAGTGGGCTCCTGACGTGCTCTCTGTGTGTATTAATGAAAAATATTTCTAAATTGGGTTATTGATTATGTGTCTGGCTGCCCATGAAGGACTATGTACTTTTCTTTAGGAATCAGATCTGGTCTGCTGTGTGGTATTTATCAACACCACTAAAGAACACTGTGTGTGTGTGTGTGTGTGTGTGTGTGTGTGTGTGTGTGTGTGTGTGTGTGTGTGTGTGTGTGTGTGTGTGTGTGTGTGTGTGTGTGTGTGTGTGTGTGTGTGTGTGTGTGTGTGTGTGTGTGTGTGTGTGTGTGTGTGTGTGTGTGTGTGTGTGTGTGTGTGTGTGTGTGTGCTTCAACTGAACTGTGAGAACACTGTGAGAATCGTTGTCTGCAGATGGACAGTTTGGCCCTTCTCTCTGTGTTTGCGTGCACACGTGTATGTCTGTACAACCCGTTCTCTCAGTCTAAACGTCATATATATACTAATATACTAAAAGCAAGCGTGTGTGTGCAGTCAACTTGGTGCTTGCTGTCATCCCACGGTGGATAGAATTTCTAACTCGCTGTGAGAACATTAAATCAGGCGCAAGATTGACCTGAAGCAGTGAGAGACCTGAAGTCTGGTACTCAGGTGGTCTAGAGCTGATCGTTTAGCTATTGCATTGTGTTGGTGTGGTACACACCTCCAGGCTTTAAGAGATTGTAACAGATAACACAGAAAAACACTTGCTCTTACTCACACAATGCTTTTTCTGTGGTTTCTCTCTCTCTATCTCCATCCATCTTCTCCCTCTTTCACAGTCTGCCTCTCCCTCTTTCTCTCTTTCTCATCCCACACGCACAGTGGGGAAGGACAGGCTTAGCTTTGCTCCAGCTGCTCCTGCTGGCTCTGGGCAAACGCATATTAATGTCTCCTACCATTAATGGGCTACCATTACATTAATGTCTCCTTACAGTGGGCTACCATTACATTAATGTCTCCTTACAGTGGGCTACCGTTACATCAATGTCTCCTTACAGTGGGCTACCATACATTAATGTCTCCTTACAGTGGGCTACCATTATATTAATGTCTCCTTACAGTGGGCTACCGTTACATTAATGTCTCCTTACAGTGGGCTACCATTACATTAATGTCTCCTTACAGTGGGCTACCATTACATTAATGTCTCCTTACAGTGGGCTACCATTACATTAATGTCTCCTTACAGTGGGCTACCATTACATTAATGTCTCCTTACAGTGGGCTACCATACATTAATGTCTCCTCACAGTGGGCTACCATTACATTAATGCCTCCTTACAGTGGGCTACCATTATATTAATGTCTCCTTACAGTGGGCTACCATTACATTAATGTCTCCTCACAGTGGGCTACCATTACATTAATGTCTCCTTACAGTGGGCTACCATTACATTAATGTCTCCTTACAGTGGGCTACCATTACATTAATGTCTCCTCACAGTGGGCTACCATTATATTAATGTCTCCTCACAGTGGGCTACCATTACATTAATGTCTCCTTACAGTGGGCTACCATTACATTAATGTCTCCTTACAGTGGGCTACCATTACATTAATGTCTCTTTACAGTGGGCTACCATTATATTAATGTCTCCTCACAGTGGGCTACCATTACATTAATGTCTCCTTACAGTGGGCTACCATTATATTAATGTCTCCTCACAGTGGGCTACCATTACATTAATGTCTCCTCACAGTGGGCTACCATTACATTAATGTCTCCTTACAGTGGGCTACCGTTACATTAATGTCTCCTTACAGTGGGCTACCATTATATTAATGTCTCCTTACAGTGGGCTACCATTACATTAATGTCTCCTTACAGTGGGCTACCATTATATTAATGTCTCCTTACAGTGGGCTACCATTACATTAATGTCTCCTTACAGTGGGCTACCATTACATTAATGTCTCCTTACAGTGGGCTACCATTATATTAATGTCTCCTTACAGTGGGCTACCATTACATGAATGTCTCCTTACAGTGGGCTACCATTACATTAATGTCTCTTTACATTGGGCTACCATTACATTAATGTCTCCTCACAGTGGGCTACCATTACATTAATGTCTCTTTACATTGGGCTACCATTACATGAATGTCTCCTTACAGTGGGCTACCATTACATTAATGTCTCCTTACAGTGGGCTACCATTACATTAATGTCTCCTTACAGTGGGCTACCATTACATTAATGTCTCCTTACAGTGGGCTACCATTACATTAATGTCTCCTTACAGTGGGCTACCATTACATTAATGTCTCTTTACATTGGGCTACCACAGAACCAACATGACCTAAATATCTCCGGCACACAGCTAATGTTAGTTTTACAACTACTAACGTTAAGCTAAGACCTGTGGGAGGATTGAAGCATTTGCCTTTCAGAGTTGCTCAGTGTCTTGGCATAGAGCCAGATGGCCCATGGAGTGAGGGGAGTGCTGCTACCATCTACCGTGTTCTTCTACTGACATAACCAAGGCTGTCAGGTTAAAAGTGTTTTGCTGTTCACTGGTCTCAGTGGCCTTGTATGTACGTAACGTCTTACACTTGTCTCCTGTCTGGAGGGGATATGGTGATGCAAGGTGTAAAAAACAGTTCAGAAGGTGAAAGAGGGGGAAGGGGATTTGACCGTGAAACCCAGCCTAAAACCCCAAACAACAAGCAATGCAGGTGTAGAAGCACGGTGGCTAGGAAAAACGTCCTAGAAAGGCCAGAACCTAGAGAGGAACCAGGCTACGAGGGGTGGCCAGTCCTCTTCTGGCTGTGCCGGGTGGAGATTATAACAGAACATGGCCAAGATGTTCAAATGTTCATAGATGACCAGCAGGGTCAAACAATAAAAATCACAGTGGTTGTCGAGGGTGCAACAGGTCAGCAGCTCAGGAGTAAATGTCAGTTGGCCTTTCATAGCCGATCATTCAGAGTATCTCTACCTCTCCTGCTGTCTCTCGAGAATTGACACAAGTGGATGCTTGTTTGTGTATCTACATGCTTGCGTGCCTGCGTGTGTTTGTGTATCCTCAATCGACAGTTAAGCAAACACAGAGCACCAGCGGGCCTCAGGCGTATGAAACAGTCCCCCCCCTCCGGCCCAGCTCCAACCCCCTTACACCAGCCTGCTCTTTCACTGGATGCAAATGGATTTCCCCTCCGAGGGCTACTGACCAGGCTGACCAGGCACCAGATAGAGAGAGACCAGGCTGGACTTTAACACTGTGTCTCTCTGTCTGAGTAACCTCTACAGTGTATAGAACAGACTGACTCACTGGGCCTCACCTGAAGTAACAGGTGAGACAGAGAAGAGATGCATCCATTAGACAGGTGGATTAGGAGGAGAGAGGAGATGAGAGGAGAAAGGAAAAGGGGAGGGAGAAGAGGAGAGTGGAAGGGAGAGGGGATGGGAGAAGAAGAAGAAGAAAGGTAAGGAAGAAGAAGAGAGGGAAGGGAGAAGACAAGAGAGGGGAGGGGAGAAGAAGAGAGGGAAGGGAGAAGAGGACAGAAGAGGAGAGGAGAGGACAGGAGAGGGGAGGGGAGGGGAAGGGAGAACAGGAGAGTGGAAGTGAGATGAGAGTGGATGGGAGAAGAAGAAGAAGAGATGGAAGGGAGAAGACAGGGGAGGGGAGGGGAGAAGAAGAAGAGAGGGAAGGAAGAAGAAGAGAGGGAAGGGAGAAGAGGACAGAGGAGAGGAGAGGAGAGGAGAGGAGAGGCGAGGGGAGGGGAAGGGAGAACAGGAGAGTGGAGATGAGAGTGGGTGGGAGAAGAAGAAGAAGAGATGGAAGGAATAAGAAGAGATGGAAGGGAGAAGACAGGGGAGGGAGGGGAGAAGAAGAAGAGAGGGAACGAAGAAGAAGAGAGGGAAGGGAGAAGAGGACAGAGGAGAGGAGAAGGGAAGGGAGGAGAGGAGAGGAGAGGGGAAGGGAGAGAAGAGGGGATGGGAGAAGAAGGGAGAAGAGGAGAAGGGAAGGGAGAGAAGAGGGGATGGGAGAAGAAGAAGAGAGGGAAGGAAGAAGAAGAGAGGGAAGGGAGAAGGGAGAGGAAGGGAGAAGAGCACAGGAGGGGAGAGAGGAGAGGAGAGGGGGTGGGAGAAGAAGAGAGGGGAGGGGAAGGGAGGACAGGAGAGGAGAGGAAGGGAGAGGAGAGGGGATGGGAGAAAAAGGAGAGAGGGAAGGGAGAAGAGGACAGGGGAGGAGAGGGGAAGGGGGAGGAGAGGGGAAGGGAGAGGAGAGGGTAAGAGAGGAGATGGGAAAGGAAAGGGAGAGGGGATGGGAGAAGAAGAGAGGAGAGGGGATGGGAGAAGAGGAGAGGGGATGGGAGAATGGAGAGGAGAGGACAGGAGAAGGGAGAGGACAGGAGAGGGGATGGGAGAAGAGGAGAGGGGATGGGAGAATGGAGAATGGAGAGGACAGGAGAAGGGAGAGAAGAGGAGAGGGGAAGGGAGAGGAGAGGAGAGGAGAGGAGAGGAGAGGAGAGGGAGAAGAGGTGAGGAGAGGGCTTGGCTCTATGTATTTGTGTTTGTAAGAGTTGCGTTGTCATTAGTCTGTGTACCGATGAATGAGTAAGTGTGTATTTGTGTGTGTGTATTTGTGTGTGTATACGTGTGTGTGTATTTGTGTGTGTATACGTGTGTGTGTACATGTGTGTGTATTTGTGTGTGTATACGTGTGTGTGTGTATTTGTGTGTGTGTATTTGTGTGTGTATACGTGTGTGTATTTGTGTGTGTATACGTGTATGTGTGTATGTATTTGTGTGTGTATACGTGTGTGTATTTGTGTGTGTGTATTTGTGTGTGTATACGTGTGTGTATTTGTGTGTATATACGTGTGTGTGTATACGTGTGTGTGTATGTGTGTATGTATTTGTGTGTGTATACGTGTGTGTATTTGTGTGCGCGTCGCTATTTTTAGCTCGGGCTGATGATGTATCCAACTGCCGCTAAACAAAACAAACGACGCAGGTTCCCTCCCCCCCGTCAATTCAACCTCCTTACAGAAGGCCAGTTGGATCAATGGGAGGAAATTACTGAGTAAATTGTACTCACAGCAAAGTGACCTTCAGACAGAGACTCTGAGGGACCAAGAGGCCCACAGCCTTCAGCCTGAGCACTGCCACTGCGTGATAGGTGGTACAGAGAAGGAGGTGCAGCGAACACAGGTTACAGCACAGATAGATTAGAGATATCACTGATCACACACAGCACAGATAGACCAGATATATCACTGATCACACACAGCACAGATAGACCAGAGATATCACTGGTCACACACAGCACAGATAGACCAGAGATATCACTGATCACACACCGCACAGATAGACCAGAGATATCACTGGTCACACACAGCACAGATAGACCAGATATATCACTGATCACACACAGCACAGATAGACCAGATATATCACTGATCACACACAGCACAGATAGACCAGATATATCACTGATCACACACAGCACAGATAGACCAGAGATATCACTAATCACGCACAGCACAGATAGATCAGAGACATCACTGATCACACACAGCACAGATAGACCAGAGATATCACTGATCACACACAGCACAGATAGACCAGAGATATCACTGATCACACACAGCACAGATAGACCAGAGATATCACTGGTCACACACCACACAGATAGACCAGAGATATCACTGATCACACACAGCACAGATAGACCAGATATATCACTGATCACACACAGCACAGATAGACCAGAGATATCACTAATCACACACAGCACAGATAGATCAGATATATCACTGGTCACACACAGCACAGATAGACCAGAGATATCACTGATCACACACAGCACAGATAGACCAGATATATCACTGATCACACACAGCACAGATAGATCAGAGATATCACTGATCACACACAGCACAGATAGACCAGATATATCACTGGTCACACACAGCACAGATAGACCAGAGATATCACTGATCACACACAGCACAGATAGACCAGAGATATCACTAATCACACAAAGCACAGATATATCAGATATATCACTGGTCACACACAGCACAGATAGACCAGAGATATCACTGATCACATACAGCACAGATAGATCAGAGATATCACTGGTCACACAGCACAGATAGACCAGATATATCACTGGTCACACACAGCACAGATAGACCAGAGATATCACTGATCACACACAGCACAGATAGACCAGATATATCACTGATCACACACAGCACAGATAGACCAGATATATCACTGATCACACACAGCACAGATAGACCAGATATATCACTGATCACACACAGCACAGATAGACCAGAGATATCACTGGTCACACACAGCACAGATAGACCAGATATATCACTGATCACACACAGCACAGATAGACCAGATATATCACTGATCACACACAGCACAGATAGACCAGAGATATCACTAATCACACACAGCACAGATAGATCAGATATATCACTGGTCACACACAGCACTGATAGACCAGAGATATCACTGATCACACACAGCACAGATAGACCAGATATATCACTGATCACACACAGCACAGATAGACCGGAGATATCACTAATCACACACAGCACAGATAGATCGGATATATCACTGGTCACACACAGCACAGATAGACCAGAGATATCACTGATCACACACAGCACAGATAGATCAGAGATATCACTGGTCACACAGCACAGATAGACCAGATATATCACTGGTCACACACAGCACAGATAGACCAGAGATATCACTGATCACACACAGCACAGATAGACCAGATATATCACTGATCACACACAGCACAGATAGATCAGAGATATCACTGGTCACACACAGCACAGATAGATCAGAGATATCACTGATCACACACAGCACAGATAGACCAGAGATATCACTGATCACACACAGCACAGATAGATCAGAGATATCACTGGTCACACAGCACAGATAGACCAGATATATCACTGGTCACACACAGCACAGATAGACCAGAGATATCACTGATCACACACAGCACAGATAGACCAGATATATCACTGATCACACACAGCACAGATAGATCAGAGATATCACTGGTCACACACAGCACAGATAGATCAGAGATATCACTGATCACACACAGCACAGATAGACCAGAGATATCACTGATCACACACAGCACAGATAGACCAGATATATCACTGATCACACACAGCACAGATAGACCAGATATATGACTGATCACACACAGCACAGATAGACCAGAGATATCACTAATCACGCACAGCACAGATAGATCAGAGACATCACTGATCACACACAGCACAGATAGACCAGAGATATCACTGATCACACACAGCACAGATAGACCAGAGATATCACTGGTCACACACCACACAGATAGACCAGAGATATCACTGATCACACACAGCACAGATAGACCAGATATATCACTGATCACACACAGCACAGATAGACCAGAGATATCACTAATCACACACAGCACAGATAGATCAGATATATCACTGGTCACACACAGCACAGATAGACCAGAGATATCACTGATCACACACAGCACAGATAGACCAGATATATCACTGATCACACACAGCACAGATAGATCAGAGATATCACTGATCACACACAGCACAGATAGACCAGATATATCACTGGTCACACACAGCACAGATAGACCAGAGATATCACTGATCACACACAGCACAGATAGACCAGAGATATCACTAATCACACAAAGCACAGATATATCAGATATATCACTGGTCACACACAGCACAGATAGACCAGAGATATCACTGATCACATACAGCACAGATAGATCAGAGATATCACTGGTCACACAGCACAGATAGACCAGATATATCACTGGTCACACAGCACAGATAGACCAGAGATATCACTGATCACACACAGCACAGATAGACCAGATATATCACTGATCACACACAGCACAGATAGACCAGATATATCACTGATCACACACAGCACAGATAGATCAGAGATATCACTGATCACACACAGCACAGATAGACCAGATATATCACTGGTCACACACAGCACAGATAGACCAGAGATATCACTGATCACACACAGCACAGATAGACCAGAGATATCACTAATCAAACAAAGCACAGATAGATCAGATATATCACTGGTCACACACAGCACAGATAGACAAGAGATATCACTGATCACACACAGCACAGATAGATCAGAGATATCACTGGTCACACAGCACAGATAGACCAGATATATCACTGGTCACACACAGCACAGATAGACCAGAGATATCATTGATCACACACAGCACAGATAGACCAGATATATCACTGATCACACACAGCACAGATAGACCAGATATATCACTGATCACACACAGCACAGATAGACCAGAGATATCACTGGTCACACACAGCACAGATAGACCAGAGATATCACTGATCACACACCGCACAGATAGACCAGAGATATCACTGATCACACACAGCACAGATAGACCAGATATATCACTGATCACACACAGCACAGATAGACCAGAGATATCACTAATCACACACAGCACAGATAGATCAGATATATCACTGGTCACACACAGCACAGATAGACCAGATATATCACACACAGCACAGATAGATCAGAGATATCACTGGTCACACAGCACAGATAGACCAGATATATCACTGGTCACACACAGCACAGATAGACCAGAGATATCACTGATCACACACAGCACAGATAGACCAGAGATATCACTGATCACACACAGCACAGATAGACCACATATATCACTGGTCACACACAGCACAGATAGACCAGAGATATCACTGGTCACACACAGCACAGCTAACACAGGCTACTGCAGCAATATATACGCTCTATTCTCCAGCATTTTGGATTTGAGATGAAATGTTTCATATGAGGGGACAATACAGAATGTCACCTTTTATTTGAGGGTATTTGTTTTACTGTTGAGAAATGAAAGCACTTTATTTATCTGGTCCCCCCCATTTGAAGGTGTCACAAGTATTTGGACATGTATGTATGAAAATACCCTCAAATAAAAGGTGACATTCTCTATTGTCCCCTCATATGAAACATTTGATCTCAAATCCCAAATGCTGGAGAATAGAGCCAAGTTGAACGTTTTACATTCACTGTCCAATAAATACGCAGGGGAGTGTACGTACATCCAAGCACAGGTGTCAGCAACATGACTACAGAGAGTCAGTTGAGTGAACAACTAATAGTCAAAGGCAAGCACAGGTGAATATCAGGTGCACTATAAGCTAACACAAAGCCTGGGAGATAACCAAGAAGACGACGGCGACAGATAAGGTAGCTGGGCTTCTAGCTTACAAGCATTTCGCTACACCCGCAATAACATCTGCTAATATATGTGACCAATAAAATTGTCTTCGATTTGCCATTGACACCGGCGCAGCACATGTCCGTAACATGTCATGTGTAGCCAAGCCAGAGAGCCTGTTCTGTTAGAAAGCCAGAAATGCGTCCCAAATGGAACCCTATTCCCTATGTAGTGCACTACCTAACGGTCCTGGTCAAAAGTTGTGCACTATAAAGGGAATGTGGTGCCATTGGGCACGATTGTTTAGCTGAATGAGTGGAGGCAAATGGCCCATATTGAGCCCATAATGGCCCACTGTATGCTTGTATCACCAGGAGATATGACCCATTGGAGTGGCTACGTGTCTACACCGTGGGCCTTAATGGAGCTCATCGCAGCCATCATTATGCTAAGTGAATTCTATCAGACAAGTTCCGGTCTGTAGCCTCATCAGCATGGTTAGTGGACTAATGCCACAGAGACAGACTAGAGAACCGGGGGGGGTATTAGGTTTAGGGTTAGGGCTACAATCAGGAGAAAGCTCAGACACACCGGTAGGATTGTTCAACGTGTGCCTGCTGACAGAACTCAGCCCCTCTGAATGGAGTGTCGGCAGTCAATCTCTTTTTTGTTCACACAGCAAAGAACTTGGAAGTCATCAGCCACTCAGCCTTGTTAAAACACTCCAAGCCAAAAGGTGGCAGTAGCCTAGATTCCAAGCTATCTGCGCTATTGTTGCTATTTCGTAGAAAGCCCTTTTTGATACTAAGGCTTAAAAGGGTTCCAAAAGGGTTCTTCGGCTGTCCCGAAAAGGGTTTTACCTGGAACCAAATAAGGTTCTTCAAAGGGTTCTCCTATGGGGACAGCAGGAGAACCCTTTTAGTCTCTTGAAAATAAGCTCTTGGAAAAAATGTCCGGTTAGGGGTTTGAGGTTAAGGTTTGGGTTAAAGGATAAAGGTTAAGGTTTAGGGCTAAGTTTAGGATAAGGGGTTAGTGAAAATAGGATTTTGAATGGGACTGGGAGGGCGCAGCCATGGGTGGGCCTGGGAGGGCATAGGGCAACCCACTTGGGAGCCAAGCCCAACCAATCAGAATGATTTTTTTCCCCACAAAGGGGCTTTATTACAGACTGAAACTCCTCAATTTCATCAGCTGTCCGGGTGGCTGGTTACACGTGGTCAGCGGTTGTAAGGCCAGTTGGATGTACTGCCAAATTCTCTAAAACGACATTGGAGGTGGCTTATGGTAGAGAAATGAACACAGCATGCCAATTGCGCGCTCCCTCAAATTTGAGACCTCTGTGGCATTGTGTTATGGGACAAAACTGCACGTTTAAGAGAGTCCTTTTATTGTCCCCAGCACAAGGTGCATCTGTGAAATGATCATGCTTAATCGTCGTCTTGATATGCCACATCTGGATTAACCTGGCAAAGGAGAAATGCTCACTAACAGGGATGTGAACAAATTTGTGCACAAATTTGAGAGAAATAAACTTTTTGTGCGTATGGAACATTTCTGAGATTGTTTTATTTCAGCTCATGAAACATGGGACCAACATGTTGCATTCATATTTTTGTTGAGTATAGAATATGCTTGTGTATGAGAGCATCCAAGTTTGTATAGGACTGAATTGTCTGTGGTATACAAGAGCTCCAGGATATATTAACTGCTCCCGTATCAGGTGGTTGAGTACGTGTATCTGAAGAGGTAGTCTAAAAGGTCATGTAAAGGTCGGCAGTTAGAGAGCACCTGTGGGGCTGTTCATTACCTGGTTTCCGGTTCTCCTCCTCTTCTTCTCCTCTTCCTGCTGGCTGGGCTGTTAGTTTTAGTCCTGTGGACGCCTGCCTGTGTATTATTTAGATCAGAAGGCTATTTTCAGACTTGCTAAATTATGTACACACAGGGTCTGAAATGAGCGTGGATGTGTTTGATAGCTTTGTGTGTGTGGAGGGGAGGGGGTACTGTGTGTGTGTGTGTGTGTGTGTGTGATAGCAGTATCAGCGTGTGAGACTGTTAAGTACTGTATGTGTGTTTGACCTCCATTGATCTGCATTAATGTCTGAAGAGTGCATGTGAGTAGCGACAGTTTACAGTAAAGGTTAAATAAAATAAAATAAAAATAGTGAATAAGTGAGAGTCAGCTTCATGAGGAATGCTTTTCCAACAGTCTTGATGAAGTTCCCATGTATGCTGAGCACTTGTTGGCTGCTTTTTCCTTCACTCTGCGGTCCAACTCATCCCAAACCATCTCAATTGGGTTGAGGTCGGGTGATTGTGGAGGACAGGCCAGGTCATCTGATGCAGCACTCCATCACTCTCCTTCTTGATCCAATAACCCTTACACGCCTGGAGATCTGTTGGTTCATTATCCTGTTGAAAAACAAATGATTGTCCCACTAAGTGCAAACCCGATGGGATGGTGTATCGCTACAGAATGCTGTAAAAGCCATGCTGGTTTAATTGTGCCTTGAAATCTAAATAAATCACTGACACTGTCACCAGCAAAGCACCCCCATGCTTCACGGTGGAAACCACAAATGCGGAGATCATCCGTTCACCTACTCTGCATCTCACAAAGACATGGAGGTTAGAACCAAAAATCTCAAATTTGGACTCAAAGGACAGATTTCCACCGGTCACCATTGCTCGTGTTTCTTGGCCCAAGCAAGTCTCTTCTTCTTATTGGTGTCCTTTTAGCATGGGCTTCTTTGCAGCAATTCAACCATGAAGTCCTGATTCACGCAGTCTCCTCTGAACAGTTGATGTTGAGATGTGTCTGTTACTTGAACTCTGTGAAGCATTTATTTGGGCTGTAATCTGAGGTGCAGTTAACACTAATGAACTTATCCTCTGCAGCGGAGGTAACTCTGGGTCTTCCTTTCCTGTGGCGGTCCTCATGAGAGCACAGTTTCATTGTAGCGCTTGATGGTTTTTGAAACTGAACTTGAAGAGACTTTCAAAGTTCTTGAAATGTTCCGGATTGACTGACCTTCATGTCTTAAAGTAATGATGGACTGTCATTTCTCTTTATTTATTTGAGTTGTTCTTGCAATAATATGAACTTGGTCTTTTACCAAATAGGGCTGTATACCACCCCTACCTTGTCACAACACAACTGATTGGCTCAAACGCATTAAGAAGGAAAGGAATTCCACAAATTAACTTTTAACAAGGCACACCTGTTCATTGAAATGCATGCCAGGTGACTACGCCATGAAGCTGGTTGAGAGAATGCCAAGAGCGTGCAAAGCTGTCATCAAGGCAAAGGATGGCTGCTTTGAAGAATCTCAAATATAAAAAATATTTGTTTAACACTTTTTTGATGATTGATTCCATATATGTTATTTCATAGTTTTGATGTCTTCACTATTATTCTACAATGTAGAAAATAGTGAAAATAAAGAAAACCCCTTGAATGAGTACTGTAGGTGTGTTCAAAGTTTTAACTGGTACTGTATATAAAGTGTATGCACTTGTGCATACTTTCAGGCAAGCAAACGTGTGTGTGTGTGTGTGTGTGTGTGTGTGTATGTGTGTGTGTGTGTGTATGAGTGAGTGAGTGTGAGTCCCACATGAAAATAATACTATAGCAGGGTTCCCCAACTGGCACCCCGAGGACCGAATTGGACGGCCTCCCAAGGGTTCTGGAGAAAAAAATATGTATATCTATTTTCAATGTTAGACATAAAAAAAAATGTAAAAACACCAGGAACTGAGGTCCAAGTGATTTTAATTTAATGTTTTAGTCAAACATTGTATCTGTCAAACATGTATTCAGACCCTTTACTCAGTACTTTGTTGAAGCACCTTTGGCGCCGATTTACAGCCTCGAGTCTTCTTGGGTATGATGCTACAAGCTTGGCACACCTGTATTTGGGGAGTTTTTCCCAGTCTTATCTGCAGATCCTCTCAAGCTCTGTCAGGTTGGATGGGGAGAGTTGCTGCACAGCTACTTTCAGGTCTCTCCAGAGATGTTCGATCGGGTTCAAGTCCGGGCTCTGGCTGGACCACTGTTGGAAGGTGAACCTTCGCCTCAATCTGAGGTCCTGAGCGTTCTTGTCATCAAGGACCTCTCTGTACTTTGCTCCGTTCATCTTTCCCTCGATCCTGACTAGTCTCCCAGTCCCTGCCACTGAAAACATCCCCACAGCATGATGCTGCCACCACCATGCTTCCCCGTAGGGATGGTGCCAGGTTTCCTCCAGACGTGACGCTTGGGATTCAGGCCAAAGCGTTCAATCTTGGTTTCATCGGACCAGAGAATCTTGTTTCTCATGGTGTGAGAGTCCATTAGATCAAATAAAATCAAAAATTATTTGTCACATGCGCCGAATACAACAAGTGTAGACAAGTTCAAGAACTAGAGTTAAGAAAACATTTACTAAATAAACTAAAGTAAAAAAAATCTAATCAAAGTAACACAAGAAAATTACATATCAATAACGAGGCTATATACAGGGGGTACCAGTACTGAGTCAATGTGCGGGGGTACATTTCGGCAAACTCTAAGAGGGCTGTCATGTGCCTTTCACTGAGGAGTGGTTTCCGTGTAGCCACTCTAGCATAAAGGCCTGATTGGTAAAGTGCTGCAGGTATGGTTGTCCTTGTGGAAGGTTCTCCCATCTCCACAGAGGAACTCTGGATCTCTTTCAGAGTGACCATCGGGTTCTTGGTCACCTCCCTAACCAAGGCCCTTCTCCCTCGATTGCTCAGTTTGGCCGGGCAGCCAGCTCTAGGAAGAGTCTTGGTGGTTCCAAACTTCTTCAATTTAAGAATGATGGAGGCCACTATGTTCTTGGGTACCTTCAATGCTGCAGAAATGTTTTGGAACCCTTCCCCAGATCTGTACCTCGACACAATCCTGTCTCGGAGCGCTAAAGACAACTCCATCGACCTCATGGCTTGGTTTTTGCTCTGACATGCACTGTCAACTGTGTGACCTTATATAGACAGGTGTGTGCATTTCCAAAGCATGTCCAATCAATTGAATTTACCACAGGTAAAATTCTATAGTAAGTACTACACATGATCAAGGGATACTACCGTGTGGAGTACAGTATTCTACATTATAAAACAACATTCTATTTTAAGCACTACAAGATGGATTGATACTACAGAGTGGATATACTAACTACAGCGTTCTATAGCAGGAATAGGCAACTCCAGTCCTCAGGGGCCTGGTTCGTGTCCCCCTTTTACCCCAGCTAACACACTTGACCCAATAACAAACAAATCATGATCTTAAGTTTAGAATGCAATTATATTAATCAGCTGTGTTGCTAGGGATGGGGGAAAAGGGTGACGCCACTCTGACCCCTGAGGACTGGAGTATTTTACAGTATACTACTAAATTATATTGTAAGTACTACACATGATTGTGGAATACTACACTGTGGAGTATAGTGTACTACAGCTTACTACAGAATTCTATAGAATGCTATAGTAAGTGTTCTAGTATTCTATAGTAAACTGTAGTATTTTCTTTTCATGTGTCGAGTTTGTGTGTGTCCATCAGTCTGCCATGCCTTCCTGTAAATACTACAGATCAATTATTCCCAGTCATTCCATTAATAATCCAGTAAATTCGTCCCAGTGGGAGAAGTTGCTGGGAACAGTACACCATTTCATCCCTCTCTCCATCCATCCATCCATCTCTCTCTCTCTCTCTCTCTCTCTCTCTCTCTCTCTAGCCTCTCTTACTCTCCCTCTACACTAAGTGTTCTCTCCGTCCATTCTGATTATGAGTTCCTTCCACCTACGTGTCAGTCATGTCAGACAGATAGGTTGCACACACAGACCTATAGAGTTGAGGCAAGTGCCTGCTCTGACCTGGGTTGACATGCTATTTGAAATCTTTTAAAATACTTTAGCTGTGCTTGATTGAGCTTGCCTGTTGCAATGGAACCAATAGGAAAGTCCCAAACCCTGCCCATCTGGTACTCCAGTCAAGCTAAGCAAACGCTCAACGTATTTAAATATTTCAAATAGTATTTGAACCCGGATCGGGTGGCTTCACTCACTGGATGCATTTTACTGAATCCTTGTTTTTGTTTTTCTGTCTCCCACAAGTGTCTTATGAGCGTAATGTGACGGAGGTTGCTTTACGTAATGTGACGGAGGTTGCTTTACGGCATAGAAATCCATTGATCCATTAAATTAACTGGGAGATGCAGTGATGTGTATTATCGCTGACCTGTAATAGTGAGCATAAAAAATGGATTCTGTTTGGGAATGGGCATTCTACTTCACAGACATGGTAAAGACACTGAACTGGTAAATGCACAGGTAAATGGAAAACATTTCTGTATGTGGCAACAAACTACTTTCAATGTCTAATAAAATGATCACTTAGAGTGAAAGCAGGGGATGACAGAGTAGAGAGAGCAAGAAAGAGATAGATTGGAGTTGACCCAACTCTCGCACCGCAGGCAGCTCTTCTTGAAAGACAAATCAGGCAGCTCTTCTTGAAAGACAAATCGGCCAAGAGATATGGTGCGGTGTGATCCCCTCGCTATGTGTATTATGAATAAAGCATAAGACATAATACCGTCTGTCTTTCAAAAGGAGCCTTTTCATCACTGTCTGGGTAGAAAATAGAGAAACTCATCCTCCATTGCCAGGTGATTTGTCTACCCCAACTTCCCTGATGATGACACACATTACAGTACAGTACCAGGCTATCTATAGCCATATAGATTAGTATTAGCATATATTAGCATCCATTCTTATTAAGCCAGGGAGAGGATTAGATTATTTTAGCATTAGCGTTAGCATTAGCGCATCCATTCTCAACACTTTCTGATCTAAGGCCACTTTTTTTCTTCATCTATTCTTAGTCAAAGAGATTAATTGATTACATGTATTTTGTTCATTATCTAGCTGCTCGCCCACGCTTGTGCTGTTTTAACAAGCTCGTGAGGAGGGCCCCGGCCCAGACCTCGTTAAGGTTCGTTAAGGAGAGCCCAAATTGCGGGGTCTCACCATCACGTGTCTGCAACCGGTCTTCAAAGAGCTGCTGCACGGACTCACGCTGTCTCTCTCTGGACTGGACCCCCACAGTCATACACATGTCACACTACACACACAATTCTACATATAAACATGTACGGCTATGCAAACACACACACATAGAACCACACGTACTCATATTAAAGCTGCACACATGGCCGTCATAGCCTATAATTTCCTCTCTGCCTGTACACTCAGTCCCCCTCGCTTCTTTTTCCCCCTCCATACTCATACTATCCTCTGTCTCTTCACTCCTCTCTTCACTCCGCTCACTGGGAAGCAGGAGAGTCTGGTGACAGTGTGATAATGACTGTAGTAGATAGATAGAATGAGTGCAGACACTACAGTACTTTCACTCCATGTATATTTGGGCTTTATGTTTGAATTAAAAAATAAAACAAGGCTTTTTTACTCAAGTCGCCAAGGAATTAGCACTTAAAGGAATGCAAATTGGCAAAACATAAAAGAAAAATGAATAAACACTTCTGAAAGTGTGTGAGCATGTGAGTATGTCTGTATTGCATTAAGGCCTCAGGAGGCTCAGGGAACGCACGGGGGAGCAGGAGTGTTGAATTAAGACTTCAGAAGCGTCACATCCCTCATTAAACACACAGCAGGGGGACGTCAGGGGCCTGAGCGGACCACACACACACACACACACAGCTTCGGTGTTTTGTAAATATTTCTGCACTTTTAGACCATCGTCACAGTCAGATGAGACGTCATGTACTTTGATGTTTTGAAGGGTCACTAATGGGCAAATTTGTTCTCTTGGAAATAATTCTGAGTTATTTAACTATGTACAGTATATTTTTACCCTCTCGCCTTCAGTTTCAATTGGCATGACACCTCTGGTGAGGTGACATTTTGCCCTCCTCCACCCCTCTCTGTAACAGAGCTGTGTTTATCAGACCTGGGTTCAAATACTATTTGAAATCATTTCAAATACTTTATATGAGCTTGTCTGGTTTTATGAACCCAACCAATCTGTCACTCCTCACAGGCTAGATTAAATGCTGAAAGTATTTGACAGATTTCAAATAGTATTTGAACCCAGGTTAGGTGTTTAAGAAGCCCAACGTAGGGTCCCAAACCTAACGATTGGACCTGATACATTTTCTGCTCAGTCAACACTCATTAGACAGCAGCTGCTTTTCCTCCTAGCCATGTGACAGCAGGAGGAGACTGACCTGAGACTGAACCTCATAAAGACAGATCTGAGACCAGGGTTAACATAACTGCAAGACACAGAGACACAAATGGAGGGGGGGGGGGAGGGAGGGAGGGAGGGAGGGAGGGAGGGAGGGAGGGAGGGAGGATGGAAGGAAGGAAGGAAGGAAGGAAGGAAGGAAGGAAGGAAGGAAGGAAGGAAGGAAGGAAGGAAGGAAGGAAGGAAGGAAAGGGAGGACAGAAAAGACAGAGCGGGAGAGAAGAGAACAGAACTGAAAGATAGAGCTAGACGAGGAGAGCGAGTGAGCGAGAGAGAAAATAAAGAGAAAGCAAATGAGATAGAACGAGGATATGATTTATGTGCTTGGAGAAGTTAAGTTCCATGTGGTAGCTGTTACCGAGGGAGATATGTCTGCCCTGGAGCCATACTGCATGTCAGGCACTAGTGTTTACAACACTGACATTTCAGTAACAAGGCAACAGATGAGCAGAGGGGAGTTTTGTGCAGAATTCTATCATTGCTATTGACTTATTTGACCATGGACTTCTATAATACTTATCATACAGGTACATTGCACCAACAAGACAGATTATGAATAGTACAAATGCTTTAATGTCCTTATTAATGCATTCATTAATTCCTTTATAACAGCTAGGTAACACATTATAACATTTGTCATAAGTAGTTTTAAATAGTTATGATTAATGGCATAA
Source organism: Oncorhynchus mykiss (assembly GCF_013265735.2). Taxonomy (NCBI): domain Eukaryota; kingdom Metazoa; phylum Chordata; class Actinopteri; order Salmoniformes; family Salmonidae; genus Oncorhynchus; species Oncorhynchus mykiss. Next base: position 11,324,640 of record NC_048588.1, on the reverse strand, counting down.
GATGCTATAAAACTAGCATGTATGTTACAGATGACTGTTCATCCTGTTGTACTATGCTCTAATGTTAACTGTTAATAACAACTGCTATTACACAGTCTGCATGACAACGTGTGGTGCCAAGACAACAACCTTACCCTCATCGTCAGCAAGACAAAAGAGCTGATCGTGGACTACAGGAAACGGAGGGCCGAGCACGCCCCCATCCACATCGACGGGGCTGTAGTGGAGTGGGTCAAGAGCTTCAAGTTCTTTGGTGTCCACTTCACTAAGGAATTAACATGGTCAACACCTTTTCCCCTTTGGGAGACTGAAAATATTTGGCTTGGGCCCTAAGATCCTCAAAACGTTATACAGCTGCACCACTGAGAGCATCTTGACTGGCTGCATCACCGCTTGATATGACAACTGCATTGCATCCGACCGCAAGGCACGGCAGAGGGTAGTGCGTACGGCCCAGCACATCACTGGGGCTGAGCTCCCTGCCATCCAGGACCTCTATACCAGGCGGTGTCACAGGAAGGCCCTAAAAATTGTCAAAGACTCCAGCCAGCCAAGTCATAGACTGTTCTCTATGCTACAGCACAGCATGTGGTACCGATACACCAAGTCTGGAACCAACAGGACCCTGAACAGTTTCTACCCCCAAACCATAAGACGGCTAAAAATGTAACCAAATAGCAACCCAGTCTATCTGCATTGACCATTTTTGCCTCACATGCTGATACTGTTTATTATCCATCATGTTGCCATATACCCCTACCTATATGTACATACAGTATCTACAGTGCATTTGGAAAGTATTTAGACCTCTTGACTTTTTCCACATTCTGTTACGTTACAGCCTTATTCTAAAATGTATACATTTTTCCCCAGCAACAATCTACACACAATACCCCATAGTGACAAAGCGAAAACAGGGTTTTTAGAAATGTTTGCAAACATATTACAAATAAGAAACACATACCTTATTTACATAAGTATTCAGACCCTTTGCTATGAGATTTGAAATTGAGCTCAGGTGCATCCTGTTTCCATTGATCATCCTTGAGATGTTTCTACAACTTGACAGGAGTCCACCTGGGGTCAATTCAGTTGATTTGACATGATTTGGAAAGACACACACCTGTCTATATAAGATCCCATAGTTAACAGTGCGTGTCAGAGCAAAAACTAAGCGATGAGGTCAAAGGAATTGTCAGTAGAGCTCAGAGACACTGATCTGTCGAGGCACTGATCTGGGGAGGGGTACCAAAACATGTCTGCAGTATTGATAGTCCCCAAGAACACAGTGGCCTCCAAAATTCTTAAATAGAAGAAGTTTGGAACCACCAAGACTCTTCCTAGAGCTGGCTGCCCGGCCAAACTGAGCAATCGGGGGTCAGGGAGGTCACCAAGAACCCGATGGTCACTCTGACAGAGCTCCAGAGTTCCTCTGTGGAGATGGGAGAACCTTCCAGAAGGACAACCTTCCAGAAGGACAACCATCTCTGCGGCACTCCACCAATCAGGCGAGTGGCCAGACGGCAGCCACTCCTCACTAAAATACATAATAGCCCGCTTAGAGTTTGCCAAAAGGCACCTAAAGGACTCTCAGACCATGAGAAACAAGATTCTCTGGTCTGATGAAACCAAGGTTGAACTCTTTGGCCTGAATGCCAAGCGTCACGTCTGGAGGAAACCTGGCACCACCCTTACGGTGAAGCATAGTGATGGCAGCATCATGCTGTGGGGATGTTTTTCAGCGGCAGGGACTGGGAGACTAGTCAGGATCGAGGGAAAGATGAACGGAGCAAAGTACAGTCGACTGAATCAATAGGGTTGTAATGTCCAACGCAGGAGATGAAAAGCAGGTACAGGGAGTGAACCATGTAATATAGACGGACATGCAACGGAAAAAGTACAGCGTCTGAACATCAACACGACACGACAAACAATGCTACTACAGGGAACAACACAGAGGAGCAGACATATAGGCAGGTGCAATCAACAAAGTGAGGGAGTCCAGGTGAGTCCAATGCAGCTGCTCGTAATGATGGTAACAGGTGAGTATAATGACGGGTAGCCTGACGCCCTTTTGCGCCAGGTTGGGGGAGCGGGAGCAGGTGTGACAAGGGTAGCTTTTCGAGTTGCATGCCCATGGACTGGGAGCGCAGCCTCAGGAGCACACACACGTTATCTGATTATTTACATTTTATTTTGCTGTGTAAATTGACTGGATATATTCATTACAGTATTAAACACTAACATTGAGCTTATAAATTATTATCTAATATGCATACATTTCTAACTTAGGCTATAGGCTACATCTTGAGTCTGTCTTCATTGCTCTGTTGCAATTACAAACCATGGTCTATCCGCTGCCACGGCTATTCCTCTTGAATCTTGTGGAGTCCCTGGAAAAGCCAGACTACAAAAGCTTGTTTGACACTTATTTGAACTTATTTTCTTTACTAATAGCCTGTTGGAGGAGAGATGCATGCTTGCTCTTGCTTGCTGAATGTAAAATAGGCTACAGCATTAAGAATGGGAGGGGAGTTGGAAAGGAAAGCCCATATAGTACTGTAGGCCTTTCTCTAAGCTCTTAGATCGCAATCTACTAAGTTAACGTATGAAATTAAAAGATGGTCATAAAATGTGTCATTTAGTCATTTGATTTGGAATTTTAGGACATTTTGTAGGTAAATATATATATATATATATATATATATATATATATATATATATATATATATATATATATATATATATATATATATATATATATATATATATATACAGTGGGGCAAAAAAGTATTTAGTCAGCCACCAATTGTGCAAGTTCTCCCACTTAAAAAGATGAGAGAGGCCTGTAATTTTCATCATAGGTACACTTCAACTATGAACTTCGACTATGACTAAAAATCCAGAAAATCACATTGTAGGATTTTTAATGAATTTATTTGCAAATTATGGTGGAAAATAAGTATTTGGTCAATAACAAAAGTTTATCTCAATACTTTGTTATATACCCTTTGTTGGCAATGACAGAGGTCAAACGTTTTCTGTAAGTCTTCACAAGGTTTTCACACACTGTTGCTGGTATTTTGGCCCATTCCTCCATGCAGATCTCCTCTAGAGCAGTGATGTTGCTGGGCAACACAGACTTTCAACTCCCTTGAAAGATGTTCTATGGGGTTGAGATCTGGAGACTGGCAAGGCCACTCCAGGACCTTGAAATGCTTCTTACGAAGCCACTCCTTCGTTACCCGGGCGGTGTGTTTGGGATCATTGTCATGCTGAAAGATCCAGCTAAGTTTCATCTTCAATGCCCTTGCTGGTTTTTACTGAAAATCTCACGATACATGGCTCCATTCATTCTTTCCTTTACATTCTTTCCTTGCAGAAAAACAGCCCCAAAGCATGATGTTTCCACCCCCATGCTTCACAGTAGGTATGGTGTTCTTTGGATGCAACTCAGCAGTCTTTGTCCTCCAAACACGACGAGTTGAGTTTTTACCAAAAAGTTATCTTTTGGTTTCATCTGACCATATGACATTCTCCCAATCTTCTTCTGGATCATCCAAATGCTCTCTTGCAAACTTCAGACGGGCCTGGACATGTACTGGCTTAAAGACTATCAGAAAGAATGTTGGTACTTATTTATTTTGATCCAAAATCCTTGCTGGACTCTTTCATTCAGTTTCTTCTTCATATCAGCAAAGAAGGACTCCATGTTTCAGAACTCTCTTTATATAGGGGGGGCAATCACTCTTTCACACTGTGGTAAAAAAAAGCCAGTTTCTTGTTTAGAATTATTTGTTTCTGTTTTTAGAGGGAGAGAAACCAAAATCCCACTGTGCCTATTTTTTGAAAACCATTCACACCTCCATTAATTTACGAAAAGGTAGTAAATTTGTGCCACAGTTTAGACTACCAATAGTTTAGCGTTCTAGCTCCCCCTTGTGATAGTGTAGTGCAATGACAAAATGATGAAATTTACTACAATCTACCACCAAACAAACGTTTGCGGCATAAGCTCAAAACTTTTAACAGAATAACCACTGTATGTTCAGCGTTTATCCCAAAACCCATTCTTTCCCCATCCATTTCCTCCATATGAATGGATGAAGGAACTAGAAATAACTAATTTCAGGGTTTGGAACTACATAAGCTGGCACGCTCTATGCCTATAACGTCAGCTAGTAAGAGTGAAATAGATGAAAAGGCAATTGCGTTTAAAGTTTAAGTGAAAGAGGATGTTAATGTGCCTATAGAGTACGTTTTTCCACCTGTAGCTAGTGAAGTTAGCTAGCTAGCACTTGATGGGTCAACTAAATGTTTCAAATGCAATTCCAACATCAACTACCTAGCTAGCTACTGTAGTTATCTGACTCATTAGCCATTTTCTTTCATAATATAGCTGCCATTGTTACTGTAGCCAGCACATCTTCCTATTTTCACAGCTTTCACAAATCCTGTAGTCATGATTTTTATTGTGAAATTATATTTGCTTCCATTTAGTTAAAAAATACGTGCTTTTTTGGCAAATTGTTATTATAATAATGCATATGTTTTATATTTAGACGTGGTCCAATTTTCACAACAATCTGTTGTCTTGTCTAAATAAACACATCCTAAATACATCTGTTTTGCCCATATTTCTCGGAGATCCTGAATGGTTTAGGCATCATCTCAACTCTGTGGTATTAAGCACTGTTTTATAACGCCTACAAATAATGTCTCTTTACTTAAGTTGTCTGTGCACACCTGAACGGCATAGGACATGTTCATGACGCCCATCATTCTATTCAATGTAATAATGTGACACAGACTTTGGTAAATTATATAACGCCCTGTTATAACATCTGCTATGTAGACACTTATGTAACATGTAATAGCACATGACATAAATTGTCATGCAGACTGTAATAGCAGTTGTTTTTAATAGTTGACATTAGAGCATATGAGAACAATATGACAACTGTAACACCCATTATAACACGTTTTACAACATCTTATTCCATTACTCATAACTATTTAAAACTACTTATGACATTGTAAATAAGAATTTGTTCTTAACTGACTTAGTTAAATACATTACTGTTGGAATGTGTTATATAGCTGTTATGGCTTTGTGAATGCATGAATAAGGACACCTACAATAGAGTGTTTAACCAAATAATCCCTTAACCTGTCTGCCATAGAAATACAACTGATGTTCAGTTGATGTGTTCTTTCCAGGACATAGATAAACCATCAGCCCGTGTACAGGTCAAGTCTGATGGAAAATAAAAGTAGAAGTATATGCTATATATCTGATCTCTCTATCTGTTTTCTCAACCCGTGCTGAACAGATTGATCTGAAGATGACGGAAGGCAGACACTCAGATCAACAGCAACACACACACACACATGCACGGACAAACCCACACAAACACGCACACGCAGACACACAAACATACGCAGCCAGGAATAGTAACCACATTGGCAGCTCATCTGTGGCAGCGACGCTGAAAGCCCTGCAAGGGGTGATCTTTCAGGTTAATCTGATCACGACTGAATCCTCCATACATTTGCATTAGCCACAGATCAATACATCTTTATCTTTTCCTGGGTGGTGATTGGAGGGTGCGATAAAGTCCTGTCTCCTGGGATACCAGACACACTTGTGGAAAGAGGCTGTATAGAAGGCTGAGGCTACTCTTCCTCTCTGGTTGGGGGTAGATTGGATCACTATTGATGTTAGGTTGCCACTCTGAATGGATTATATATTGTACTTTTTAAGAACACTTGTGCGAGTGTTCAATCGTGTGTGTGTGTGTGTGTGTGTGTGTGTGTGTGTGTGTGTGTGTGTGTGTGTGTGTGTGTGTGCGCATGTGCGTGTTTGGGTGAGAACGAAAAGTGGATTTTCTGAGAAAAGACAGGACAAGACTAATGTGAGGTCAATACATTTCAAATCCAGAAACAACCCTGTATAATGAACTGATGTAATGGGTGCCACAGATGACAGGTAGAGAGACAATAGAGGAGGAGGGGAGAGGGGAAGAAAGAGAAAGCGAGAGAAAAAAAAAAAGAGAGAGAGAGAGAGAACTCCTCTAAAAAGTCCATCATCACTGTAAAACTCCATCTATAATTCATATGAATACATAATTCATTCTGTTTCAGAACCAAAAATGGCACATTGGAAAATAAATAAATTCCCTGTGTGTAAGGTGCTTCGCTTTGGCTATGTTTTGGGAGGTTTTCCAACACACATGGAAAGAGATGAACTGCGGGGCTATCATCTTTAGCGGACAACAGTTCTTGAGGGCTCAAACAAAAAAAGGGCTTTACGATCTTCGTCATACTGGTGAACCAGTGTTTGGGTTGTGTGGTTGCAACATTAATAGTCCCTTATCTCTGGTATAGTTTGGCATGCATCATTCAAGACGAAGTTACATTGTGTGCAGCACAATGGACATACAATGCACAATGTCTCAGGAGGACATCAGGAGACCAGAGGAGTCTCAAGTTAAATTGAATAAACATGTTCTTAATTGCAGCCCACCAGTGTAGGCTATTACCCAGACGAAAACAGAAATAGTTCAACAATAAATGGTCTGAAGTTATCCTCAACCTTTTTCCCTCATTGCTAGGCTATTTAATGTGTAATTTTTATTTACAGGTTTATAAATAGCAGCTTGAATAACTTCTAAAGCAGAAGATCAAATAACATAATAAAGAACAACAATAAAAATCTATTTGTTAAAGATAGATATAAACTCAGCAAAAAAAGAAACGTCCCCTTTTCAGGATCCTGTCTTTCAAAAATAATTTGTAAAAATCTAAATAACTTCACAGATCTTCATTGTAAAGGGTTTAAACACTGTTTCCCATGCTTGGTCAATGAAACATAAACAATTAATGAACATGCACCTGTGGAACATGCACCTAGGACACTAAAGTGGCCTTTCTACTGACTCTGAAAACACCAAAAGAAAGATGCCCAGGGTTCCTGCTCATCTGCGTGAACGTGCCTTAAGCATGCTGCAAAGAGGCATGAGGACTGCAGATGTGGCCAGGGCAATAAATTGCAATGTCAGTACTGTGAGACGCCTAAGAAAGTGCTATTTGGAGGTGGAGGGTCCGTCACGGTCTGGGGCGGTGTGTCATAGCATCATCGGACTGACCTTGTTGACATTGCAGGCAATCTCAATGCTGTGTGTTACAGGGGAGACATCCTCCTCCCTCATGTGTTACCCTTCCTGCAGTATCATCCAAATCAAATGAAATTGTATTGATCAAATATACATGGTTAGCAGATTTTAATGCGAGTGTAGCAAAATGCTTGTGCATCTAGTTCCGACCATGCAGTAGTATCTAACAAGTAATCCAACAATTTCACAACAACTACCTTATGCACACAAGTATAAAGGAATGAATAAGAATATGTACATATAAATATACGGATGAGCGATGGCCGTGCGGCATAGGCAAGATGCAGTGGATTGTATGTATATTGTAGACATATGTATATCATATCGTACAGAATATACATATGAGATGAGTAATGTAGGGTGTGTAAACAGTATATAAAGTGGCATTGTTTAAAGTGACTAGTGATACATTTATTACATCCAATTTTGTATTATTAAAGTTGCTAGAGATTTGAATCAGTATGTTGGCAGCAGCCACTCAATGTTAGTGATGGCTGTTAACAGTCTGATGGCCTTGAGATAGAAGCTGTTTTTCAGTCTCTCGGTCCCAGCTTTGATGCACCTGTACTGACCTCGCCTTCTGGATGATAGAGGGGTGAACAGGCAGTGGCTCGGGTGGTTGTTGTCCTTGATGATCTTTTTGGCCTTCCTGTGACATCGGGTGGTGTAGGTGTCCTGGAGGGCAGGTAGTTTGCCCCCGGTGATGCGTTGTGCAGACTCACTACCCTCTGGAGAGCCTTGCGGTTGTGGGCGGCGCAGTTGCCGTACCAGGCGGTGATACAGCCCGACAGGATGCTCTTGATTGTGCATCTGTAAAAGTGTGTGAGTGTTTTAGGTGAAAAGACACATTTCTTTAGTCTCCTGAGGTAAAAGAGGCGCTGTTGCGCCTTCTTCCCCACACTATCTGTGTGGGTGGACTATTTCAGTTTGTCTATGATGTGTACGCTGAGGAACTTAAAACTTTCCACTTTCTCCACTACTATGCCGTCGATCCACTACTATCCCGTCGATGTGGATAGAGGGGTGCTTCCTCTGCTGTTTCCTGAAGTCCACGATCATCTCCGTTGTTTTGTTGACGTTGAGTGTGAGGTTATTTTCCTGACACCACCCTCTGAGGGTCCTCACCTCCTCCCTGTAGGGCGTCTCGTGGTTGTTGGTAAGCATACCTCTGCAGTGTCGTCTGCAAACTTGATGATTGAGTTGGAAGCATGCATGGCCATGCAGTAATGGGTGAACAGGGAGTACAGGAGAGGGCTGAGAACACACCCTTTGTGGGACCCCAATGTTGAGGATCAGCGGGGTGGAGATGTTGTTTCCTACCCTCACCACCTGGGGGCAGCCCGTCTGAAAGTCCAAGACCCAGTTGCACAGGGCGGGGTTGAGACCCAGGGTCTCGAGCTTAATGACGAGTTTGGAGGGTACTATGGTGTTAAATGCTGAGCTGTAATCGATGAACAGCATTCTTACATCGTTATTCCTCTTGTCCAGATGGGTTAGAGCAGTGTGAAGTTTGATTGCGTCGTCTGTGGACCTATTGGGGCGGTAAGCAAATTGGTGTGGGTCTAGGGTGTCAGCTAGGGTGGAGGTGATATGATCCTTGACTAGTCTCTCAAAGCACTTCATGATGACGGAAGTTAGTGTTACGGGGGATAGTCATTTAGCTCAGTTAGCTTTCTTTGGAACAGGAACAATGGTGGCCCTCTTGAAGCATGTGGGAGCAGCAGACTGGGATATGGATTGATTGAATATGTCTGTAGACACACCAGCCAGCTGGTCTGCGCATGCTCTGAGGATGCGGCTAGGGAAGCCATCTGGGCCGGCAGCCTTGCAAGGGTTAACACATTTAAATGTGTTGGCTGCATTGAAGGAGAGCCTGCAGCTTTTGGTAGCGGGCCGTATCAGTGGCACTGTATTGTCCTCAAAGCGAGTAAAGAAGTTGTTTAGTTTGTCTGGGAGCGTCGGTGTCCACGACGGGGCTGGTTTTCTTTTTGTAATCTGTGATTGACTGTAGACCATGCCACATACGTGTCGTGTCTGAGCCATTGAATTGTGACTCTATTTTGTCTCTATACTGACGTTTAGCTTGTTTGATTGCCTTGCGGAGGGAATAGCTACACTGTTTGTATTCGGTCATGTTTCCGGTTGACTTGCCACCAATCTCGCTTTCAGTTTTGCGCGAATTCTGCCATCAATCCACGGTTTCTGGTTGGGGAAGGTTTTAATAGTCACCGTGGGTACAACATCACCGATGCACTTGCTAATAAACTCGCTCACCGAATCAGCGTATACATCAATGTTGTTGTCTGAGGCTATCCGGAACATATCGCAGTCCACGTGATCGAAGCAATCTTGAAGCGTGGAATCAGATTGGTCGGACCAGCATTGAACAGACCTAGGCACGGGCGTTTCCAGCATTGCATTGAACAGACCTAGGCACGGGCGTTTCCTGTTTAAGTTTCTGTCTATAGGCTGGGAGCAACAAAATTGAGTCGTGGTCAGATTTGCCCAAAGGAGGGCGAGGGAGGGCTTTATATGTGTCATGTATTGTCATGTTGTGTCTTGTTTCTGTCCTTTCCTTTCACCCTGTCTCCCTCTGCTGGTCGTACTAGGTTACCGTTTCTGTCCCTCTTTCCCCCAGCTGTTCCTTGTCTTCTCTGACTACCTCATTCACCCCTTTTCCCACCTGTTCCCTTTTTCCCTCTGATTAGGTCCCTATATCTCTCTCTGTTTCTGCTCCTGTCTTTGTCGGATTCTTGTTTGTGTGTCTCATGCCTGAACCAGACTATCATCGTGTTTGCTGCAACCTTGTCCTGTCCTGTCGGAATCTACCTGTCCATCTGAGCCCACGTGTGTTCATCATTAAAGAAACTCTGTTTGTTAATTCGCTTTTGGGTCCTCATTCACGCACCTGACAGAAGAATCCGACCAAGAATGGACCCAGCGACTTCGGATCCTCTCCACTCAGCCGTCGAGATCCAGGGAGCGATGCTAGGCAGACACGAGCAGGAATTGTCTGCTGCTCGACATGCCGTTGAGACCCTGGCCACCCAAGTCTCCAACCTCACAGAACAGGTTCTCCATCTCCGCCTCGATCCACCGGCCACTTCCAGGGCTTTCGAATCTCCGGAGCCCAGAATCAATAACCCGCCGTGTTACTCTGGGGAGCCCACTGAATGCCGCTCGTTCCTCACCCAGTGTGATATTGTGTTTTCTCTCCAGCCCAACACTTACGCCAGGAGCACTGCTCGTGTCGCCTACGTCATATCTCTCCTTACTGGACGGGCTCGTGAGTGGGGCACGGCAATCTGGGAGGCAAGGGCTGAGTGTACTAACCAGTATCAGGACTTTAAGGAGGAGATGATACGGGTTTTTGATCGATCTGTTTTTGGGGAGGAGGCTTCCAGGGCCCTGTCTTCCCTATGTCAAGGTAATCGATCCATAACAGACTACTCTATTGAGTTTCGCACTCTTGCTGCCTCCAGTGGCTGGAACGAGCCAGCTTTGCTCGCTCGTTTTCTGGAGGGTCTCCGCGCAGAGGTAAAGGATGAGATTCTCTCCCGGGAGGTTCCTTCCAGCGTGGATTCCTTGATTGAACTCGCTATTCGCATTGAGCGACGGGTTGATCTTCGTCACCGAGCTCGTGGAAAGGAGCTCGCGTTCTCCGTTGCCCCCCTCTCCGCATCACTACCATCTTCCTCTGCCGGTTCGGGAGCTGAGCCTATGCAGCTGGGAGGTATCCGCATCTCGACTAAGGAGAGGGAACGGAGAATCACCAACCGCCTCTGTCTCTATTGCGGTTCTGCTGGTCATTTTGTCACTTCATGTCCAGTAAAAGCCAGAGCTCATCAGTAAGCGGAGGGCTACTGGTGAGCGCTACTACTCCTGTCTCTCCTTCAAGATCCTGCACTACCTTGTCGGTCCATCTACGCTGGACCGGTTCGTCAGCTTCCTGCAGTGCCTTAATAGACTCTGGGGCGGAGGGCTGTTTTATGGACGAGACCTGGGCTCGGGAACATGACATTCCTCTCAGACAGTTAAGGGAGCCCACGGCCTTGTTCGCCCTGGATGGTAGTCCTCTCCCCAGGATTCAGCGTGAGACGCTACCTTTAACCCTCACTGTTTCTGGTAATCATAGCGAAACCATTTCTTTTTTAATTTTTCGTTCACCTTTTACACCTGTTGTTTTGGGCCATCCCTGGCTAGTTTGTCATAATCCTTCCATTAATTGGTCTAGTAATTCTATCCTCTCCTGGAACGTCTCTTGTCATGTGAAATGTTTAATGTCTGCTATCCCTCCTGTTTCCTCTGTCTCTTCTTCACAGGAGGAGCCTGGTGATTTGACAGGGGTGCCGGAGGAATATCACGATCTGCGCACGGTGTTCAGTCGGTCCAGGGCCACCTCTCTTCCTCCACACCGGTCGTATGATTGTAGTATTGATCTCCTTCCGGGAACCACTCCCCCCGGGGTAGACTATACTCTCTGTCGGCTCCCGAACGTAAGGCTCTCGAAGATTATTTGTCTGTAGCTCTTGACGCCGGTACCATAGTCCCCTCCTCCTCTCCCGCCAGAGCGGGGTTTTTTTTTGTCAAGAAGAAGGACGGGTCTCTGCGCCCCTGCATAGATTATCGAGGGCTGAATGACATAACAGTGAAGAATCGTTATCCGCTTCCTCTTATGTCTTCAGCCTTCGAGATCCTGCAGGGAGCCAGGTTTTTCACTAAGTTGGACCTTCGTAACGCTTACCATCTCGTGCGCATCAGGGAGGGGGACGAGTGGAAGACGGCGTTTAACACTCCGTTAGGGCACTTTGAATACCGGGTTCTTCCTTTCGGCCTCGCTAACGCTCCAGCTGTCTTTCAGGCATTAGTCAATGATGTCCTGAGAGACATGCTGAACATCTTTGTTTTCGTTTACCTTGACGATATCCTGATTTTTTCACCGTCACTCCAGATTCATGTTCAGCACGTTCGACGTGTCCTCCAGCGCCTTTTAGAGAATTGTCTTTTTGTGAAGGCTGAGAAGTGCACTTTTCATGCCTCCTCCGTCACATTTCTCGGTTCTGTTATTTCCGCTGAAGGCATTAAGATGGATCCCGCTAAGGTCCAAGCTGTCATTGATTGGCCCGTCCCTAAGTCACGCGTCGAGCTGCAGCGCTTTCTCGGCTTCGCGAACTTCTATCGTCGTTTCATCCGTAATTTCGGTCAGGTGGCAGCTCCTCTCACAGCCCTTACTTCTGTCAAGACGTGCTTTAAGTGGTCCGTTTCCGCCCAGGGAGCTTTTGATCTCCTCAAGAATCGTTTTACATCCGCTCCTATCCTTGTTACACCTGACGTCTCTAGACAGTTCATTGTCGAGGTTGACGCGTCAGAGGTGGGCGTGGGAGCCATTCATTCTCAGCGCTCCCTCTCTGACGACAAGGTCCACCCATGCGCGTATTTTTCTCATCGCCTGTCGCCGTCGGAACGTAACTATGATGTGGGAAACCGCGAACTGCTCGCCATCCGGTTAGCCCTAGGCGAATGGCGACAGTGGTTGGAGGGGGCGACCGTTCCTTTTGTCGTTTGGACTGACCATAGGAACCTTGAGTACATCCGTTCTGCCAAACGACTTAATGCACGTCAGGCGCGTTGGGCGCTGTTTTTCGCTCGTTTCGAGTTCGTGATTTCTTATCGTCCGGGCTCTAAGAACACCAAGCCTGATGCTTTATCTCGTCTCTTCAGTTCTTCAGTAGCCTCCACTGACCCCGAGGGGATTCTCCCTGAGGGGCGTGTTGTCGGGTTGACTGTCTGGGGAATTGAGAGGCAGGTAAAGCAAGCGCTCACTCACACTCCGTCGCCGCGCGCTTGTCCTAGGAACCTTCTTTTCGTTCCCGTTCCTACTCGTCTGGCCGTTCTTCAGTGGGCTCACTCTGCCAAGTTAGCCGGCCACCCTGGCGTTCGGGGTACGCTTGCTTCCATTCGCCAGCGTTTTTGGTGGCCCACCCGGGAGCATGACACGCGTCGTTTCGTGGCTGCTTGTTCGGTCTGCGCGCAGACTAAGTCCGGTAACTCCCCTCCTGCCGGCCGTCTCAGGCCGCTTCCCATTCCCTCTCGACCGTGGTCTCACATCGCCTTAGATTTTGTCACCGGACTGCCTTCGTCAGCGGGGAAGACTGTTATTCTTACGGTTGTCGATAGGTTCTCTAAGGCGGCTCATTTCATTCCCCTTGCTAAGCTTCCTTCTGCTAAAGAGACGGCACAAATCATCATCGAGAATGTTTTCAGAATTCATGGCCTTCCGTCAGACGTCGTTTCGGACAGAGGTCCGCAATTCACGTCTCAATTTTGGAGGGAGTTTTGCCGTTTGATTGGGGCTTCCGTCAGTCTCTCTTCCGGCTTTCACCCCCAGTCTAACGGTCAAGCAGAACGGGCCAATCAGACTATTGGTCGCATCTTACGCAGTCTTTCTTTTCGCAACCCTGCGTCTTGGTCAGAACAGCTCCCCTGGGCAGAATACGCCCACAACTCGCTTCCTTCGTCTGCGACCGGGCTATCTCCTTTTCAGAGTAGCCTCGGGTACCAGCCTCCGCTGTTCTCATCTCAGTTCGCCGAGTCCAGCGTCCCCTCCGCTCAGGCTTTTGTCCAACGTTGCGAGCGCACCTGGAAGAGGGTCAGGTCTGCACTTTGCCGTTATAGGACGCAGACTGTGAGGGCTGCTAATAAGCGTAGAACTAAGAGTCCTAGATATTGTCGCGGTCAGAGAGTTTGGCTCTCCACTCAGAACCTTCCCCTTAAGACGGCTTCTCGCAAGTTGACCCCGCGGTTCATTGGTCCGTTCCGTATTTCTCGGGTCATTAATCCTGTCGCAGTTCGACTTCTTCTTCCGTGATACCTTCGTCGCGTCCACCCGGTCTTCCATGTCTCCTGTATCAAGCCCGTTCTTCGCGCCCCCGCTCGTCTTCCCCCCCCCCCCCCATCCTTGTCGAGGGCGCACCCATCTACAGGGTCCGTAGGATTTTGGACATGCGTCCTCGGGGCCGTGGTCACCAGTACCTCGTAGATTGGGAGGGGTACGGTCCTGAGGAGAGGAGTTGGGTTCCCTCTCGGGACGTGCTGGACCGTGCGCTGATCGAGGATTTCCTCCGTTGCCGCCAGGTTTCCTCCTCGAGTGCGCCAGGAGGCGCTCGGTGAGTGGGGGGGTACTGTCATGTATTGTCATGTTGTGTCTTGTTTCTGTCCTTTCCTTTCACCCTGTCTCCCTCTGCTGGTCGTACTAGGTTACCGTTTCTGTCCCTCTTTCCCCCAGCTGTTCCTTGTCTTCTCTGACTACCTCATTCACCCCTTTCCCACCTGTTCCCTTTTTCCCTCTGATTAGGTCCCTATATCTCTCTTTGTTTCTGCTCCTGTCTTTGTCGGATTCTTGTTTGTGTGTCTCATGCCTGAACCAGTGTTTGCTGCAACCTTGTCCTGTCCTGTCGGAATCTACCTGTCCATCTGAGCCCACGTGTGTTCATCATTAAAGAAACTCTGTTTGTTAATTCGCTTTTGGGTCCTCATTCACGCACCTGACAATATGCGTCACGGAAGTTAGAGTAGCAATGATCCAGAATGGTGCCAGCCCGGGTCGCGCATTCGATATATTGATAAACTTTAGGGAGCCTTGTTTTCAGATTAGCTTTGTTAAAATCTCCAGCTACAATAAATGCAGCCTCAGGATATGTGGTTTCCAGTTTACATAGAGTCCAATTAAGTTCTTTCATGGCCGTCAATGTGTCTGCTTGGGGGGGATATACACGGCTGTGATTATAATCGAAGAGAATTCTCTTGGTAGATAATGCAGTCGGCATTTGATTGTAAGGAATTCTAGGTCAGGTGAACAAAAGGACTTGAGTTCCTGTATGTTGTTATGATCACACCACGACTTGTCAATCATAAGGCATACACCCCCATCTTTCTTCTTACCCAAGAGATGTTTGTTTCTGTCAGCAAGATGCGTGAAGAAACCGGTTGGCTGTACCGACTCTGTTAACGCATCCCGAGTGAGCCATGTTTCTGTGAAACAGAGAATGTTTCAATCTCTGATGTCTCTCTGGAAGGCAACCCTTGCTCGAATTTCGTCTACCTTGTTGTCAAGAGACTGGACATTGGCGAGTAGTATACTCGGGAGCGGTGAGCGATGTGCCCGTCTACGGAGCCTGACCAGAAGACCTCTCCGTCTGTCCCTTCTGCGGCGCCGTTGTTTTGGGTCGCCAACTGGGATCCGATCCTTTGTCCTGGGTGGTGGTCCAAACAGAGGATCCACTTTGGGAAAGTCGTTTTCCTGGTTGTAATGTTGGGAAGTTGATGTTGCTCTTATATCAATAGTTCTTCCCGGCTGTATGTAATAAAAGTATAAAAGTAAAATAATTAATACATAAAAAAACGAAATACAGCATAGTTTCCTGAGAACACAAAGCGAGGCGACCATCTTTGTCGGCGCCAGCCATACTGACATGACCCTCCAGCATGACAATGCCACCAGCCATTCTGCTCGTTCTGTGCGTGATTTCCTGCAAGACAGGAATGTCAGTGTTCTTCCATGGCCAGTGATGAGCCCGGATGTCAATCCCATTGAGCACGTCAGGGACCTGTTGGATCGACGGGCGAGGGCTAGGGCCATTCCCCCCCAGAAATGTCGGGGAAGTTGCAGGTGCCTTGGTGGAAGAGTGAGGTAACATCTCACAGCAAGAACTGGCTAATCTGGTGCAGTCCATGCACTGCAGTACTTAATGCAGCTGGTGGCCACACCAGATACTGACTGTTACTTTTGATTTTGACCCCCTCTTTCTTCAGGGACACATTATTCAATTTCTGTTAGTCACATGTCTGTGGAACTTGTTCAGTTCATGTCTCAGTTGTTGAATCTTGTAATGTTCATGCAAATATTTACACATGTTAAATTCGCTGAAAACAAACGCAGTTGACAGTGAGAGGATGTTTCTTTTTTTGCTGAGTTTCTGTATTTTGCATGGGCTGCGTCTCAATCCACCGTATCCACTGATATCCCCTTTCCACGTCTGCAGTGAAAGGTGACACAGCAACAGAGGGGTTTTTCAGATCATGAGACATCCCGGAAATTGATCTTCTCACGAAAACGTCTGCAGCATCTGAAGGGTTTAGCCTATAAATGATTTTGACCCCTCTATGGAAAGGTGAGTCTCTCACGAACACATGCATGTCCTCTGAAGGAAGCCCAGTACCAGTAAAACAATGAATGGAACTACATATGGAAGTTGTTTAGTGCCAAATATTTTTTTAGATACATTTTTAATACCTAAAGGGGTCCAATAGCTAAGTGATCCGTGGTATGACCCCTCCGTAGTAGGCTGTACTGCGTAATGAAACAAGGTATACAGAGGTAAACAATCCTGCAGAAACAGGAACTGTGAGTTATAACATGGATAATAATTCATTTAAAAAAATTCTAGGGTTGATACATTTTCTGTTAGGCTAAATCAAGTCTTACATTTTAAAGTGGAAATTAAACTTTAGAAACCCTTTTAAACCCTAAATACACCACAAGTTTGCATTTCCTGCTGTGCAGAAAAATTAACAGCAGAAAAAGAGTGATCAAATTAAGATCCAACGTTTGTAGTAAGCTAGTGTTTTGAGAGTGGACTGCCTGTATTATTTGGCATTAATACTGGTTTTTACAAAAAAACTTTCTATCCGGGGTGGGAGAGAGCGCAAGGACGGCTCATGTCATGCAGGTTCAGGTAGGCTACACCGGACAATACATTTTTTCCCCCCTGGCACCACAGGATCATTGATTCGATAGGCAGCCACATAGACATGTCACGTATTCAGGTGAAAAATCTGTTGAGGCACTTAACCCTAATTGCTCCTTTAAGTCGCTCTGGATAAGAGCATCTGCTAAAAAACTGTTCATAATGCAATTAGCCATATCTGCCAGGCTCCGCCTTGTGATTGATGGCCCGATGGATTAGTATGTATATTATGCACTCCGATAATTGCATTTAGTGTGTGTGTCCATGCATATTAGCTAGGGAAGCAAGGTAGAATGAGGACATAGGCATAAGGCTTTGCGTGTGAAATCTACAGTGCAGGCTGTGAACGTATGACCTGCCATTCTTAGTGTAGGCCTGTATTATAATCACAGACCAGGTGATAAGGAAGGACACGATGTCTTGTTAAGTTATGTGTTCCCAGTGGATTCAGCCTATTAGATTAAGTGTATCAAAATCACGACGCAACACTTGCAGTAATGTGAATTATACGAGGAATCATTCACCTTGTCGCCCTCTCTCTTCCTCTCTCGCTCTCTCTCCCTCTCTCTTTCACGACCCCCCTCTCTCGATACCACTCACTCCCTCTATCCATCTCTCTCTCCCCCTTTTCTCTCTGCGTTGCCTCTTCAGCACATCCATTTCTACCTGTCGATCATCTATGACCTACTTTGAGACAGATTTCCCTGCTGTATTGTGCGTCATGTTACTAAGCGTGAGAATAAGCCCTCATCCGTCAGAGATGTATCCACAGCATCTAACTGACTGGCATCGACCAACCTCTGTATTCATTGTGCATCAATTCCGTTAATTGCTGCTGCGCTTCCTATCTACCCCGACTGATTCATGCTTGCCCACAAACGTACGCACACGCACACACACACACACACACACACACACTATCTCCTCTAAACCGCCTAGCAATACATTTACACACTGCTCCATTTCGAGGTTGAGGAAGATGCGAGACACTTCAGAAATGTGATTCCCACAAGCAAATTAATGTTTGCATTAAGGATTATAAGCAAAGGACAAACACACCAGGCAAACTACACAGAGACATGTGCACTGGAGTCCATTAAACAGGTCTAACTTTGCAATGTCATTCGACATGGCAGATACAACTCTCTCCCTGGGGTGAGCGTGGCTCCGTTTGCCCTTTCAGAATGAGACTGGTTGATGTATTCTACTGGGAGATGTGACACAGAAAAACGTGTGGTGAAAAAATAGACAATTTTTGTATCGGACCGACTGATCAATCTTGCCGGTGTTCAGGCTGTGTTTAGTTGGGTGAACAAATTGTTGAAGAAAGCCAGTGTGCATTTTTTGTTTTCGCCTGGAAGCTGCCTCTTTATGGTGGCCTGAGTCTCATCATGCGAGTGTAATGCCCCCCGACCCCTCTTCTCTCTGTATGTGTGTGAGCCTGAACGAGGAGGAACAGAAACACCACGTAACAGTTGGAGGAGGGGGGGGGGGGGATAGAAAGAGAGAGAGACCTATCTGCCATTTACATGTGATGATGTGACTCACATGTTTTTTATATTTGTATTTGCTTGCATGAACGTGTGTGTATAGGGGGATTTAGTGTGCGTGTATGGGGCGGTAGTGTGTGTGTGTGTGTGTGTGTGGGGGGGGTAGTGTGCAGGTATGGGGGGTAGTGTGTGTGTGTGTGTGTGTGTGTCCTTTTGTTGGTGTGTTAGAGAGAGAGACAGAGGGGGAGATGTGGATAGAGGAAGCTATGCATTTTGAATATAGCTATTTGTATTTGTATTAGTGAGCCAGAACATGGCCTGCAGCACAGTCATGTTCTGGTGTTCTGCCTCGGAGTACTAGACATTCATTCAGAATCAACATTCATGCATTCAGTGTCTGCAGACACTGCTGATCTCCTGCTAACTAGTCCAAAAGGCATAATTCATGCTGCATCTTCGCTCTCTTCGTCGCTCTCTCCTCTCATGTCTTTTCCCTCTCTGAATGGGATCATCCCCTCAACACAGCTCTGTTTGGGTTTTGTCATATTTTGTATCTATTCCTTCTCATTAGTCCTCACAGTAGTGCGATGAGAGAGAGCGAGAGAGAGACAGAGGATACAGAAATACAGAGAGAGAGGGTCTGTCTATCCTGCCTCCCAGCTGAAGACATGGTGAACCCCCTGTTGTTTGCCATTACAAGCTGTTTAATATGAACCAATTACTATTTAAGAAGGAAATGAAGCATGATTAAAGATTACAGTGCAGGTTTAGATTTGTTTCCTTCATGAGAAAAAGAAAACAGGGGTGGGTTGAAAGAAGTTAATTACATTGTACTTTACCTAAATCATGAAACATGATTTAGCCAGAGAGTTTGCCTGTCTGATCCATAACTAAACTTACCTCTCAGTCCTATCCCTATCAAAACACCTGAAACACAACCAGACACACTGATGGACAGAACACCAGTGAAATCACAGACTGTATGTAAGATGAATATATTGATATATTATAAATCATATAATGAATAACATGATGTTACGTTCCCCAGTTCCTGTGTTGTGGTTTGTGTATTTTGTATGTACAGTATGTGTGTGTTTCAGGATGGCTTCCTGAATTCCCCCAAGCAGCTGATTGGTCGGACCCCATTGCTAATTGGAGCGGACCCTGCCCTCTCGTCAGAGGACGCAGCTGTCTTCAATTACCGACTCCTTCTGAAGCTATATAAGCCAGTGTTCTGTTGAGTGATGATGAGTGTGTCCTGTGTTGATTGTTGCTGGGGAGCTGATGGGTAAATTCTGTGTTAGTTGTTGCTCAGAGTTTTGTTAAGTACTGTGTAGCTGCGGCTTCTGAGGTATGTGTGTGCCAATAGGATGCAGTGGTTTTAATTATTGAAATGTTTTGTTCTGTTTTTGTTCCCAGGGGGGAAGGGGAAGGCACCTTGGGAGTGCTTAGGCAAGAGGCCTGCGGGCATACGTATACCCGTAGTATATTCACTGTCTAGGCACACTAGGTAAGACCTGGGCGGAACACCCCCTGTATTTTGGTTAGGGCACCAGGTGGTGCTAAATTAGGTAAGTTGTGGGTAGGCAGGTAAGGTAGGAGAGGGGGCTTTGAGATTGACTTTCTTTGCTTTGGTTCCGTCCAGCCCCTTTTCTCCAAAATTACCTTGTGATGGAATAAATTCCTTGTAAACGGTACCACTCTCTGCCTTTGTCATCCTTACTCGCACCTACAACCCCATACCTCTTTCACTCCACCTACAACCCCATACCTCTTTCACTCCACCTACAACCCCATACCTCTTTCACTCCACCTACAACCCCATACCTCTTTCACTCCACCTACAACCCCATACCTCTTTCACTCCACCTACAACCCCATACCTCTTTCACTCCACCTACAACCCCATACCTCTTTCACTCCACCTACAACCCCATACCTCTTTCACTCCACCTACAACCCCATACCTCTTTCACTCCACCTACAACCCCATACCTCTTTCACTCCACCTACAACCCCATACCTCTTTCACTCCACCTACAACCCCATACCTCTTTCACTCCACCTACAACCCCATACCTCTTTCACTCCACGGGGAGTTGAGTTGAAGCAGGGCGTTCCCTCTTCCTAGAGTAGTACGTAACACATAATGAAATACACCTCAAATACTGAGTCAGTCTGACAAACTAGATACAATGCACGCACAGTTACTGTATGAATTGACAGTCGCAGAGTAAACACAACCCGTTGGAAAGGAACAACGTAATCAGAGATGCACTTTGAGACATGACTTTCAGCCAAAACAAAACCACTACAGTGCTGTACTCTACTACTGAGACAGAGATGCCAAGTAGTACTGAGATAAGACAGTAATTAGATCCATAGAGACAGACAGACACTGACGCACATACGCGCGCACTTGCACATAAGCAAGCACACACACAAACACACATACACGCACGCACACATATACGCACGCACACAGTCACACCCACACATACACATACACGGATGCACACGCACGCACACATACACGCACGCACACACTCACACACGTTCTGAGATCGTTAGACGCTGATGCTCTTTGACAGGCCTATTTCCCAAGATTCACCACTTCACACTGTCATTTGTCACTAAGAGCTGTTCAATTAGTGAACAATTCCAATCAGGGGAGTCATTTGGTTTTTAAAGAGAGAGGGAGAAAGGGGGAGAGAAAGAGAAAGTGAATGGGTGTGCTGCTGTTTTGCAGTAGTGGATTCAGATCAGAAACACTGCAAGCACTTACTGTAGGAGGAGAAGACAATCAAATCAAATCAAATCAAATCAATCAGATTTGTCACATGTGCCAAATACAACAACCTTACAGTGAAATGCTTACTTACAAGCACTTAACCAACAATGCAGTTCAAGAAATAGAGTTAAGAAAATAAACATGTAAACATGTAATAAAATGTAATAAAAAGTGACACAATAAAATAACAATAACGAGGCTGTATACTTTGAGTCAATGTGTGGGGGTACAGGTTAGTCGTGGTAATTTGTACATGTACTTGCATAGATAATAAACAGTGGGTATCAGCAGTGTAAAAACAAAGGGGGGGGGGGGGGGGGAGTCAATGTAAATAGTCCGGTGGCCATTTGATTAATTGTTCAGGAATCTTATGGCTTCTGGTAGAAGCTGTTAAGGAGCCTTTAGGACCTAGACTTGGCGCTCCGGTACCGCTTGCCGTGCAGTAGCAGAGAAAACAGTCCATGACTGGGGTGGCTGGAGTCTTTGACCATTTTATGGGTGTGTGTGTGTGTGTGCGCGTGCGCGTGCGTGCGCGCGCGCGTGTGTGTGTGTGCGCATGTGTGTGCGCACTAAGTATTTGTGTGGGAACACTAACACTTAACACAAAGGGCTTCTTGTTCCCAGGAGAAAAGAAGTGACAATCAGGTAAAGCCTCTTTTTCCATCTGCTAGTGGTTTTCTCTCCCTCTTAATCAGCACCTCTTCATTTCCTTTTAACATGTTATCCTCTAGTCCTGTGTGTGCGCGTGTGTAAAACCTACCCAAGCACATACGTCTTTATCATGTAATTTGTTCTCTCTCCCAGTTAGTATATTTTTATCCCCCTCTAGTTAAAGAGGTGTGTGAGATATCTGTTAGCCAGTGTGAGATGTGTGAGATGAGATGTAGCCAGTGTCCAGGATTGGCTTTAATTGTGTGTTTGTGGTCTCCGTCTGTGGGGAGAGGATGGATGACAGAGCTGTTGGCTCAGCCAGCTAGCTGTATTATATTTTCACATCATTCCCTTCACTCCTGAGGGCCTCAGCACAGCCATAGGCTGAAATAAGCAATCTGCTCAAGTATTGTGGAACTATTCACTTGATACCCCCAGTCGGACAGTGTGATGATAGGTTGCCTCTGTTATTAAGTGTCTCTCAATAGCTCCATCTTCCCTCTCTATACCAGACACACATAACTCATCCAACTTCTGTTCATCCCCCCCAGCTCCCCAACACAGCCACTCAAATAAATGTAATTTCTGTCAGGCCAAATGTGTCTGGCCACTCCAGACAATGGCTGTCGGTGGTGAGAGAGGAGATTTCCTTACCTGCCGACCAAACCGGGAGAGGAGGGAAGGGGGAGGGAGGAGTGGAAAAAGAGTAACATAATCGCCTTTTAACTGCCAGTGAGTCACCACGTTAGGAGGGTTTGTTTTCTGCTGTTTTCTCCTGAGCCAGACGGCCGCTCCTCAGGGGGGAAAAGCAGTCTTTCTGACCCTTCACTGAAAGGGTCTGTGGTTCCCACAGCACAGTATTGCACGGCCAAATAGAAACACAACGGCAACACACACACACACACACACACACACACAAAAGTATAGAGGCACACACACACGCACGCACGCATGCACACACACACACACACACACACACACACACACACACACACACACACACACACACACACACACACACACACACACACACACACACACACACACACACAAAAGTATAGAGGCACGCACACACACACGGCACGCTCTCACACACACATATTCACTTACTTCCCCTACCCACTCTCTTCCACCAAAAGATAATCTCTGTAAAATGTGAAAAATAAGGGTCCATTCATAGCACGTCTCCCTGTTGATAGGCAGTAGTTCCTCTCTCCTGTGAGTTATTCATAGACAAAAGACACAAGGAGAAACAAGCAGCTGAAGGCATGAGGCTGGACAGAACACACACCTGGGGTTTGGCATTGCAGCAGACTAGTAAGTGCTGATCAGTTTTGTCTTCTAGACCATAATAAATCAGATGATATGGACAGGCAGGATATGATCGTAGATCAGCTACTCAGAGGTGAGTTGTGACTACAGGCCCAGGAGTTCTAGAGACACACAGGGCCAGAGAACCAGAGATTCTTATCAAAAGCATGGCACAGAAAGACAGAAGTACAAAAACACTTGAAGAACAAGAGAGAGGGACACTAAAAAAGTTCTGTTGTCAATGAATGATTATAAATGACTTAATGATGCCCTATTACAGAGCACTGATTAACTAACAGCCATCTCCTTCAAAGCAAGGCAAAGACACAGAGAGGGCAAAATAGGTGTCCTCTCAATCACTGTCTTTTGCCCCTTTTTTAGGCAGTTAAAGAGAGAGAAAGAAAGAGAGAGAGGGAGAGAGAGAGCGATAAAGAGAGAGAGAGAGAGCGATAAAGAGAGAGAGAGAGCAAGAGAGAGAGAGAGAGAGAGAGTGTGTGAGCTTCAACGTGATCTATGACATCACTCCCCCATATCTATCAAATGAAATGTCCTTGATTCCACAGGCTCTCTCTATTGTGTCGGCTCCCACATTATCCAGCAGAAACATATCTCCATCATTTCACTGATCTTCATCAGGAGTTACAGGCTTGGCTTTCAACCTACCACTCCCTCTCTATTCTCCTTATAGGGAATCAGCCAGGGTGTGATCGGGGTCGTGAGGTCCTTTAGACTGAGAACACAATGAAAAGACCAATGAATGACATGTGACATTTCACATTCCGAACGTTGCGGTGCCATTTCCTGTTTCATCAGAAATATTTCCTCTACATTTTCACTCTCCAACACGTTCGTTTCCTTCAAATACAATTGAGGCTAAGTCGTGGTTGGAGGGCATTTTAAATGAACTTCTCGGAGAGTGCGGGGGGGGGGGGGGGGGGGGGATTCTTCTTGGGAAATGAAATTGCAGTCACTCCCTGGCCTTTCAGTGATGTGATGTGGCTGAGTGCATATTAATGGCCAGAGACACGTGCTGCGTGTGCTTCTGCACTGGAGGTTTAGTAACACGAACAGAGCCACATTCTGACGACAAGAGTTCACTCGAATGTTCCTCGTTATATGGCCTCTCCCTGTCTTTCTATCTCTCTCTCTGTCCATCTTTCTCTCTCTCCTCCCTCTCTCTCTCTCTCTCTCTCTCTCTCTCTCTCTCTCTCTCTCTCTCTCTCTCTCTCTCTCTCTCTCTCTCTCTCTCTCTTTTTCTCTTCATTAATCTCACTCTTTTTCTATTTCCCTCTCTCCCATTTTCACCCTGAGAACAACCAAAACATCCTTGCAATGTTCTCCCATCAGATTCCAAATGAGACTCAAGCATTAATTGATGGATCTTTTCCTCAGATCCATTTCGTGTGATGGCACTAACGAGGCTGAAGCATCCAATTAATGGCCGTGTTCCACAGGACCATTTAGGATGGCTTTTGTTGAAATGCATCAGGAATAGGACATGACGTTGCTATTCAGTGAGCCAACTCTCTCTCTGTTGGTTGGATGGATGCATTCATGGGAGGATAACATTCATTTTTCACTCTGCACTCATTCCTAATGTGACACTTGTATTGTATGTGCTTTAAAAAAGGGGGGGATACAGAGGGAGCGAGAAAGGGAGAGAGAGAGGATGAGAGAGGAAGAAGAGAGAGAAGAGAGAGAGAGTGGGAAAGAGAAAGTGAGAGTGAAAGAGAGAGAGTTGAGGGAAGGAGGGAGAGAGTGATCTTTTGCAGAGCATCTGAGTATCTTAGTATCTGAGCAACAGTATTTTCACACCCAAACCATTTTTCTCAAGTTCTCAAGTCCTCCTTGTCCTGTGAAAGAGAGGTGCGAAGGCTTCTTTAGTCTTGTGTCTGTGTGTGTGTGTACTCGAGGAAAGGCTTTTTCTCCCTGTTGATAACAAACGTATAATACATAGACAAGTACATTATCACACCCTTTCTCACACGTACAGATGCACACCTGCTAATACTGTGGGAATGAGGAAATGCTGGTCTCCGTAGGCAGGCGTGTTGCCTCCCACAATGTAAACAATGTTCCAGCATGCATGTCTGCTGACAACACCAGCATCGGTTGGGCAGAGAGGAAGAGGCCAAAATCCACCCAGAGCCTCATCTACACCTGCATTGCTTGCTGTTTGGGGTTTTAGGCTGGGTTTCTGTACAACACTTTGAGACATCAGCTGATGTAAGAAGGGCTTTATAAATACATTTGATTTGATTTACGAGGGGATTCTTTTTCACCAGCACAATTCCTGGCCACATTTTAAACCCCACGCACTTAAACTTGTGATTTGTTGGGTGAGTTGTCTGTCTGAAGACACTACCAGAATTGTTTTTCTACCCTTAAGTAGTGTGTGCGTGTGCGTGTGTGAGTGGTGTAAAATGAGAGAAGGTGATACTCGCGTCTAGCGAGTTGCAGGCACCGAGGCCCAGCGTGATGACTTAATCGCGTTTCATGACACCTCGGATGGCTGACCATATGTTGGCTGTCACAAGAGTCAAACACACTTTATCCGTGGTTTTCTCTGGGGCAGGACATTCCCAAAGACCCTGAGAGTTTCAGGAGTTCATAAAGCGTTGTACATTTTGATTTGTTTTATTGTACTGTAAGTGGTATGGATTTCTTTTTACAAAGTTACTGGGCTAATCTGTTCAAAGAGGGAGTGACACAAATTTAAATGGAAAAATATATATATACATATTTAACCTTTATTTTGGCAGGGAAGAAACACAAGAAAAATAAGAGTTGTGATGATTCGATTCAAGAATACATGTGGTGTTTTTAATGACTTTTGTTTATTGTTTTGGCCAAACAAAGTGATGTTAATTAGATGATGAGAGTTACTGAGATGTGGCTCTCTGGGAAGAATACAATTGGGGTTGAAACTCTGTTTATATCAAGTTTCAAGTATGACCCAGATGCAGACAGTGTCGAAGAAACAAAAGTGTATTTCTAATACAGGGACAGGCAAACGACAGGTTAAAGACAGGCAGGGGTCAGTAATCCAGAGAGGGTGCAAAGGGTCCAGAACGGCAGGCAGTCTCAGGGTCAGGGCGGGCAGGGGTCAGTAATCCAGAGAGGGTGCAAAGGGTCCAGAACGGCAGGCAGTCTCAGGGTCAGGGCGGGCAGGGGTCAGTAATCCAGAGAGGGTGCAAAGGGTCCAGAACGGCAGGCAGTCTCAGGGTCAGAGCAGGCAGAAGGGTCAAAACCGGGAAGGACTAGGAAACAGGAGCAAGAAACAGACAGGAGCAGGGGAACAAACGCTGGAAGGTTTCACGAACAAAACGAACTGGCAACAGACAAACAGAGAACACAGGTATAAATACACTGGGGATAATGGGGAAGATGGGCGACACCTGGAGGGTGGTGGAGACAAGCACAAAGACAGGTGGACAGATTAGGGTGTGACAGTTTATGGAGACACTGTGATGCAATCTCCTGGTATAAGCAGTATGCCATAGTTTTAGACTAGTAGGTTATTTCATATCTTTTTATGTTTGAAATGTTGTTAGCAAGCTTCCTGTGTGTATCAGACACAGTTATTTTCTCTTAGAGATTATTCTGAACTGAATACACATCTAACCACATACATCTTAGCCTATTGGTGATAGTAATTTACTCTTTTGCATTTTGTCATGTATTCACATACACCGTAATTGTTTGAGTGTCACTTATTTTGTGACTAATAAATCGTATTAGTTGATTTGAGTACATGCATTCCTAGTTTTGATTGACTATTCATTATTTTGTATTGATGAATGGTATCTACACCAAACACATTGCATTAAAATATGCACAGGTTCCAGCCATATAATCTCTGGCTAATATAGTCTTAATAAATTAAAGCTGGCACGATAATTGCTATAAACAGCTCATGAGTCCTATACGCCTCTAAATAGAAACAAAGAGTTATCTTATAACAAATGTAATTATAGTATCCGAGTGTTGATGCGAAGACTCGCAAGCTGGCTAAATTCATCGGTGTAAATTGATGGACTATAGCATTTATTCACATATGAATACATAATTTTCTCCTCAACCACATGTATGTGTATCTGTGTCTGTAGGTGTGTGTGTGTGTGTGTGTGTGTGTGTGTGTGTGTGTGTGTGTGTGTGTGTGTGTGTGTGTGTGTGTGTGTGTGTGTGTGTGTGTGTGTGTGTGTGTGTGTGTGTGTGTGTGTGTGTGTGTGTGTGTGTGTGCCTCTCCTGAGTGTAGAAAACAGACACTGAAGCAGATTATAAAAATATCTGTTTCTGACACAGAAATAATTTGTATTCCACTGGAGACATCACACAAGTGACACATTGGTATACACACATAACACCTGAGTAGACAAACAGACAGACATGGCTGTACAGAGCATTCAACACTATCAAGGACCGGAGATAATGGCACCCTATTCCCTATTTAGTGCACTACTTTTGACCAGGACCCATAGAGTAGTCTACTATACAGGAAATAGGGTGCCATGGCCTCTGTGACTAGTGTGGGCTGTGCAGCTCAGTAATAACAGCTGAGGTCCCGTGTGTCTCAGTTGGTAACGGCAGGATTGTGGGTTCGATTCCCAAGGGGGACCAGTATGAAAATGTATGCACTCACTACTGTAAGTTACTCTGAGATAAGATGCTAAATGTGTCATGCATATCTTATACACGTGTTGAGCTGAGATGTTATGTGGAGTGTTGTGACCTGCAAGAGGATCTTAAGCAGCGGAGAAATGATCAAATGTAAATGCTTTTATAGGTTCAAGAGTCTCACTCACTCATCTTCGTTCTCCTTGGAGAGTACCGCCTCAACATATGGATCTCCATGACGTCTTGTTCTGGGCCAGGTCCCAGGCTGATGTCGTGTTGAGTCCCGGTTTGAGAAGGTCATCGTCCAACTGGTCGGAGCACCTGGCTCTCGGTCTTCCTCTTATTGTGGAGATTGGGATGTAGTCGTGGCATGCTATGCCCAGTACGCGGCGAAGGCATTTGGCATCAAAGGCGTCCAGATGAGGTGTGCGGTCCATGGTGAAGGTCCGCGCTTCTGATCCATACATCAATCAGATAGCGTGCAGTTCAATAGGGTATAAATCACAGGAGGTTGGTGGCTATTTAATTAGGGAGAACAGGCTCGTGGTAATGGCTGGAGCAGAATACAGTAAGTGGAATTCTATGTGTTTGATGCCATTCCATTTGCTTCGTTCCGGCCATTATTATGAGCCGTCCTCCCCTCAGCAGCCTCCTATGGTATAAATAAGTAGCGAAAAGTGAGTGCTTACAAAAATGTGTGTGTATATGTTTGTTGTTTTCCTGCTGTACGTGGCCCAGGAGCCTTGTGGTGTCAGCTTAGGTTCCTGACCTCTCCTCACGCTATATGACTGGATGCAGACAACACACACTCCGTAGAATAGCGTTTCCCAAACTCAGTCCTGGGGACCTCAAGGAGTGCACATTTTGGCTTTTGCTGTAGCACTAGACATCTGATTCAAATAATCAAAGCTTAATGATGAGTTGATTATTTGAATCAGCTGTGTAGTGCTAGGGGGCAAAAAACAAAACGTGCACCCCTTGGGGTCACTAGGACTGAGTTTGGGAAACGGTGTCATTGAACAAGATTAATAAACCAGTTCCATTCTTGCATTTGGAATAGGGGAGGATTAGAGAGAGAGAGAGAGAGAGAGAGAGAGTGAGAGAGAGGAGGAAGAACAAAGTGTTCCAAGTGTATCACATCTGAGTGGAAAAATCCCCATTCATCCTTAATCCACTAATCTGTGAAACTCTAGGATACTGTATGTGTGTGTGTGTGTGTGTGTGTGTGTGTGTGCGCTCGTCCCTGCTTCTGTGTGTGTGTGTGTGTGTGTGTGTGTGTGTGTGTGTGTGTGTGTGTGTGTGTGTGTGTGTGTGTGTGTGTGTGTGTGTGTGTGTGTGTGTTCATCTCCCATATTACAAATTAAGCTAATCCCGGTGTGCTGCAGTCAGACCTGCTCTGGTCCTGCCTGCCCAGTCCAGTGTCCTTCTTTAAAGGGAGATAATACAGAGATTATATGGAGAGTGATAATCTGGAGCTGGTTGATGAGAGAGGGGACCGAGGGCCTGTATGGCCAGCCATGATAAGGCGCCTCTCACCCCATGTCTCCTACTATGGTGTCCAAGCCCTGCTTCACACTGCCTGTATCTGTGTCACCCACACATGCAGGACAGCACTTTAAAACCCTTCCACACAGACCATATACACACACATTGTTATTGCATATCCACTTTCATCTAGGCCTCCCCATCTAGGCCTCCCCTGCTGTGTGCATTTTCAGAAGAATGGGATTCACAAACTTTACATCACACTACAACATTAGAACTGTGAGGGTGGATAAAATGCACCTTCCTAGGTGCAGAGGGAGAGTGTCTGGGATTGGCCCAACAATTATCCTACCAAACGTGTCTGGGTTCAGTGAGTTCATTGAATATCACTGTCTCCTCATCACAGCAACCAGAAGAAAAGTGTGTGTGAACAGAACAGGGTCTGTGCTCAAAGGGGAAGAACTTCCCACTTCAAAAGAAGTGAAACTATATAGAGGACAGCATGCCATTTTGGGACATATGAAGGGGAGCTGTCGTATCAATACAGACATTCTCTGGAGAGGATTAGTCAGCTATGTATCAACCCCTACAAACGTTTCCATTAATTATAATCTACATTTGAAGTCAGAAGTTTACATACACTTAGGTTGGGGTCATTTAAACTAATTTTTTAGCCACTCTACACATTTCTTGTTTACAAACTATAGTTTTGGCAAGTCGGTTAGGACATCTACTTTATGCATGACACAAGTTATTCATCCACCAATTGTTAACAGACAGATTATTTAATTTATAACTCACTGTATCACAATTCCAGTGGGTCAGACATTTACATACACTTAGTTGAATGTGCCTTTAAACAGCTTGGAACATTCCAGAAAATGATGTCATGGCTTTAGAAGCTTCTGATAGGCTAATTGACATAATTTGAGTCAATTGGAGGTGTACCTGTGGATCTATTTCAAGGCCTACCTTCAAACTCAGTGCCTCTTTGCTTGACATCATGAGAAAATCAAAAGAAATCAGCCAAGACCTCAGAAAGAAAATTGTAGACCTCCACAAGTCTGGTTCATCCTTGGGAGCAATTTCCAAACGCCTGAAGGTACCACGTTCATCTGTACAAACAATATTACGCAAGTATAAACACCATGGGACCACGCAGCCGTCATACTGCTCAGGAAGGAGACACATTCTGTCTCCTAGAGAAGAACGTACTTTGGTGCGAAAACTGCAAATCAATCCCAGAACAACAGCAAAGGGCCTTGTGAAAATGCTGGAGGGGAACAGGTACAAAAGTATCTATATCCACAGTAAAACGAGTCCTGTATCGACATAACCTGAAGAAGCCACTGCTGCAAAACCGCCATAAAAAAACCAGACTGCGGTTTGCAACTGCACATGGGGACAAAGATCATACTTTTTGGAGAAATGTCCTCTGGTCTGATGAAACAAAAATAGAACATTTCACATTTTTGAAATAAAGTGGTGATCCTAACTGACCTAAGACAGGGAATTTTGAACTAGGATTAAATGTCAGGAATTGTGAAAAACTGAGTTTAAATGTATTTGGCTAAGGTGTATGTGAACTTCCAACTTCAACTGTACATAATAATTCATATTTCCAGTTGCTGCAGGATTATTTTCCTGCTGTAGCAAACAGGCTCAAATTAAGATCCTACTGTAACGACTGCGTCCAACTCACACTCCCAAACACTTAGATCCCCGGAACGCAGCCCACATTCCAGCTCACTCTCCAGATCCCAATCACCAACATTCTAATCACCTGTTCACACACCTGCATGTCATCATCCCACAATATTTAGTTGAGGTCCTTGCACCCCGTCACTGTGAAGTATTGTTTGTTTTGAGACACACTTCTTTCGGAGCCCTGGTTTTTCCTCATCTGTTACTCCTCCTGTGTATGATAGTTTTTGCCTGCCTCGCTCATGACGCCTTTTGCCTATTCCCTGCCGATATGTATGACCTTCTGCCTGCCCCTGGACCCAGCTATCTGCCTCCTCCTATGGCCCATTCCAATAAACACTCTGCGCTTGAAACCAGTTCTCTGTCTCCTATCGTGTTCATTACACCTATATCTGCAAATAGGTTATGAAGAACCAACAATCCTCTCTTACGTGTAAAATAAGGAATCATACCAGCTCTGTGACCGTTCTATCTGGAACATTCCACATTGTTTTCCTGCTGTACGTGGCCCAGGTGCGTTGTGGTGTCATCTTTGGGTAGGCTAATTAACTAGTGAAGCTTATTATGTGAGCTTACTGAGATACGCTTTAATGAACTAGTATAGGCCTACTATTTATTTATTTTATCTCATACTTTTAAACCCTACTTGACTCAGAGAGCTACTCTCTCAAGTTATCTCGTTGGGGAGAGTGACTCTTTGAACTTAGAATGGCTAGCCCCAAGTCGTTATGTTTTTTTTCTTGACTATGAACTTGCTTGTTTACCCAACCATGGGACAGACTATGTTAGTTCTCACACTCGGGACTCTGACTCTCTATTGATTACACAGACTCTCTGCCTCCCATCCTATTCTAACCACCTCTCGGCAGCTTTGTATTCCATTTTCCTGACAAAATTGCTGTACAATATGATCTGGTTGCCATCTGATGCACATTCAAATGTCATAAAAAATATGTGGTGGAAAAAGTACTCAATTGCCATACTTAAGTAAAAGTAAAGATACTTTAATAGAAAATGACTCAAGTAGAAGTGAAAGTCACCCAGTACAATACCAACTTGAGTAAAAGTCTAAAGGTATTTGGTTTCAAATATACTTAAGTATCAAAAGTAAAAGTAAAAGTATAAATCATTTTAAATTCCGTACATTCAGCAAACCAGGCGGCACAATTGTTCTTGTTTTTGTATTAACGGATAGCCAGGGGTACACTCCAACACTCAGACATAATTTACAAATGAAGCATTTGTGTTTAGTGAGTCCGCCAGATCAGAGGCAGTGGGGAGGACCAGGGATGTTCTCTTGATAAGTGTGTGAATTGGACCATTTTCCTGTCAAAAAGTACTTTTGGGTGTCAGGGAAAATGTATGGAGTTAAAGGTACATTCTTTTCTATCAGAATGTAGTCAAGTAAAAGTAAAAGTTGGCAAAAAGAAAAATAGTAAAGTACAGATACCTAAAAAAAAAAAATTAAGTAGTACTTTAAAGTATTTTATTTAAAAGAAATCAACACTGCAGAGCTCTCCCTGTCCTCTGCCGTACCCTGATTGTATTACTGATGATATCTGGAAATGTGCATGTACACACTGGCCCATCTACTGTTGCTAGCCCCAATTCTGACTTGTGCTCTGATATCTGTTTCACTGATTTCTGCTCTTGTAAAAGCCTGGGTTTTCTGCAGGTTAACAGTAGAAGCTTATTAGCTAAAATGGATCAATTGAAAGTGTGGGTTCACAGCTCCAATCCAGATGTGTTGGCCATTACTGAGACTTGGTAAAAAAAAAAAATGTAAAAAGAGTGTTTTGAACGCTGATGTTAACCTTTCTGGTTATAACCTTTTTTGGCCAGACAGATCTTCCAAAGGTGGTGGAGTGGCAATCTTTACCAAGGAACACATTCAGTATTTAATTGTTTCCACCAATTCTGTCACCAAACAATTTAATTTGCTGGTTTTAAGCTTTAAACTTTAAAATAGCTCTTTGGTGACTGTTGCTGGGTGTTATTGTCCATCATCAGCACCGGCCTATTCAAATAATCAAAGCTTGAGTTGGTTATTTGAATCAGCTGTGTAGTGCTAGGGCAAAAAACTAAACCTTCACCCCTTGGGGTCCCCAGGACTGAGTTTGGATTCAGTGAATTTATTGAATATCACTGTCAGAAAAAATCACAACTAGAAAAAAAGTGTCTCTGTGTGAACAGAACAGGGTCTGTGCTCAAAGAGGCAGCCTATTCCCTATATAATGTACTAGGGCTCTGGTCAAAAGTAGTGGACTATATAGGGGACAGAATGCCATTTTGGGACATAAATTCAGCAAAAAAATAAACGTCCCTTTTTCAGGACCCTGTCTTTCAAAGATACGTCATACAAATCTGAATAACTTCACAGATCTTTATTGTAAAGGGTTTAAACACTGTTTCCCATGCTTGTTCAATGAACCATAAACACTTAATGAACATGCACCTGTGGAACGGTCGTGAAGACATTAACAGCTTACAGACTGTAGGCAATTAAAGTCACAGTTATGAAAACTTAGGACACTAAAGATGCCTTTCTACTGACTCTGAAAAACACCAAAAGAAAGATGCCCAGGGTCCCTGCTCATCTGTGTGAATGTATCTTAGGCATGATGCAAGGAGGCATGAGGACAGCAGATGAGGCCAGGCCAATAAATTGCACATCCGTACTGTGAGACGCCTAAGACAGTGCTACAGGGAGACAGAACAGACAGAACGGACAGCTGATCGTCCTCGCAGTGGCAGACCACATGTAACAACACTTGCACAGGATCGGTACATCCGAACATCACACCTGCAGGACAGGTACAACAGGCAACAACAACTGCCCGAGTTACACCAGGAACGCACAATCCCTCCATCAGTGCTCGGACTGTCCGCAAAAGGCTGAGAGAGGCTGGACTGAGGGCTTGTAGGCCTGTTATAAGGCAGGTCCTCACCAGACATCACCGGCAACAACGTTTCCTATGGGAACAAACCCACCGTCGCTGGACCAGACAGGACTGGCAAAAAGTGCTCTTCACTGACGAGTCGCAGTTTTGTCTCACCCGGGGGTGATGGTCGGATTCACGTTTAACGTCAAAGGAATGAGCGTTACACCGAGGCCTGTACTCTGGAGCGGGATCAATTTGGAGGTGGAGGGTCCGTCATGGTCTGGGGCAGTGTGTCACAGCATCATCGGACTGAGCTTGTTGTCATTGCAGGCAATCTCAAAGCTGTGCGTTACAGTGAAGACATCCTCCTCCCTCATGTGGTACCCTTCCTGCAGGCTCATCCTGACATGACCCTCCAGCATGATAATGCCACCAGCCATACTGCTCGTTCTGTGTGTGATTTCCTACAAGATAGGAATGTCAGTGTTCTGCCATGGCCAGGGAATAGCCCGGATCTCAATCCCATTGAGCACGTCTGGGATCTGTTGGATTGGAGGGTGAGGGCTAGGGCCATTCCCCCAGAAATGTCCAGGAACTTGCAGGTGCCTTGGTGGAAGAGTGGGGTAACATCTCACAGCA
Organism: Oncorhynchus mykiss; assembly: GCF_013265735.2. Taxonomy (NCBI): domain Eukaryota; kingdom Metazoa; phylum Chordata; class Actinopteri; order Salmoniformes; family Salmonidae; genus Oncorhynchus; species Oncorhynchus mykiss. The sequence continues at coordinate 11,290,149 of NC_048588.1, read as the reverse complement.
AGAACTGGCAAATCTGGTACAGTCCACAAGGAGGAGATGCACTGCAGTACTTAATGCAGCTGGTGGCCACACCAGATACTGACTGTTACTTTTGATTTTGACCTCCTCTTTCTTCAGAGGCACATTATTCCATTTCTGTTAGTCACATGTCTGTGGAACTTGTTCAGTTCATGTCTCAGTTGTTGAATCTTGTAATGTTCATGCAAATATTTACACAGGTTAAGTTTGCTGAAAATAAATGCAGTTGACAGTGAGAGGATGTTTCTTTTTCTGCTGAGTTTATGTAGTGGGGCTATCATAACAGTACAGACATTCTCAGGAAAGGATTAGCTTGCTAACAATTGTTCAGCCGAGCCAGAGTATCTCTGACGTTGGAAGATTCAATTACAGGAAATCAAAAGTGTGTTGCAGCGTCTTTTAACACCAATGACGAAAACCTTTTAAAAACCGAAGCGCAACAGCAAATCGTGCTTCTCCCTCGGACTAAAAGGATTACTACAGGGACTCTGTCTTTATTTCTCACCCCCCTCTATCCTCTCTCTCTCCGTCTCTCTCTCTCACACAGTCTCTCCCTTTCCTCTCCCTCTCTGTCTCTCTCTCTACCCCCTCTCTCCCCTTGAAAATATGCCTCCTGTCACCTCCAGAGGCCTGTTATGAGAGAGAGAGAGAGAGAGAGAGAGAGAGAGAGAGAGAGAGAGGTCAGAGAGAAAGAGAGAGGGAGAGAGAAATAGCAACAGAGCCCCTGCATCACTTACCAAAGAGAAGTAGCCTACGTCAGGAGGAGAACATTAGGGAAAAGCAAATAACACTAAATGTAATTGATATCAGTTAGACTGCTTACCCTCCTGTTCCAGTAGAGCATCAGTCATATGCTTCTAGACAGGTTGAACATCCCTTCATTGTAGTTTGACAAGGTTGTGTGTGTGTGTGCGCGTGCTGTTGTTGCCTCCATTGTTGTGTTGACCTCTTACAGCCGCAAAGCCCTCAGACTTCTGAGTGACATCATCTTAACACAATTAGTCTGAAGTGGAGGGGCAGGCATCGATTAGCATCCCTATCATAGTCATGTTTATTAAAGAAGTGTCTCCCTTTCGACCCCCAGATAATGTCAGCTGTCAAGTTCCTGCCTGCTTTGGAGGGGACACAGAGGTACTACTGACGGCTACCGACCACAGTGCACACACGCACACACAAACACCTCCCTCTCCCCTGCTCCCATTCTCTGACATGTGATGGATGGCCCTGCAAGGGGGCTCTTTCACCTCTGACCCCCCCCCCCCCCCCAAGTGCTGTTGCTAGGCGACCGTGCACATGAGGGGGATAGGGGGTTTTGCGGGGTTAAATGACTGGAGTACCATATTGTAGTCTAGGAGTTTACCATAACAACACCCTCGGGATATAGACAGTGTTACTGTACAGACTTTGGTTGGTGAGGGGTGCTGGGTTGGCACTGAAGGGGTGCTGGAACAAAGAGGAGAGGGGGGATGTTTTGCCTCTCTGACACCATGGTGCTAGAGCAGTATTCTTCAATCCAGGGAAAAGCACATCACCAAGCACCAAATTACTAGCCTGCATGATCCCACATCTGTTTGTGCTCTTGCCAACTCCATAGCTGTCATTGTCAAACCAAACGAAGACATGACGTGTTTGGCATGACAATTCCATAAGGAGTTGGCAAGAGAGCCGAAACAGACTGGCACGCAGGCTACCAAATAAGTTAAAACAGGGGTCGTTAGTGCTAGGCTGGAAGAAAACCCTATATTGCCATGTTGGTTCCTAAGACCAAGAGAAGCTATATGCATACGTCATTTACCTGATACTTTATGACCTCTCTGTTTTCAGACCGCCTGAAATGTCAGGGTGTCTCTTGCCGTCCAGTGTGTGTTGCATTTGTGCAAGTGTGTGCATACATCCATACGTACGTACATGCATGTGTGCATGAGTGCGTAGAAGATAAGGGTCCCATCCAGTGGAGGCTCCTCAGAGGAGGAAGGGAATTTCATTAAAAAGGTCAATTGTAAAACATTGATAAAACTATACTAAATATATTCCTGTCACCAAATAATTGATTAAAACACACTGTCTTGCAATTAAGGTCTACAGTAGCCTCAACAGCACTCTATAGGGTAACACCATGGAGTAGTCGGAGGACAGCTAGCTTCCGTCCTCCTCTTGGTACATTGATTTCAGTACAAAACCTAGGAGGCTCTTGGTTCTAACCCCCTTCCATACACTTACACAGTAATTATGACAACTTCCGGAGGACGTCCTCCAACCTATCAGAGTTCTTGCAGCATGAACTGACTTGTTGTCCACCTTTTCCAAGGATCAGAGAATGAATCTAGTACTGAAAGCATAAGCTACAGCTATCTAGCACTGCAGTGCATAAAATGTGGTGAATAGTTGACTCAAAGAGAGACAAAGAAAATAGTTAAACAGTTTTGCACAAATTAATTTCTTAAAAAATGAAGCGAGAAGCAAGAGAGAGAGCGAGAGAGAAAGAGAGAGATTGTCACTTTCAGTTTTACTTACTTAACTAGCAAATGCAGCTGGCTAGTTTAGTTACTAAAACACCCAGCTCAACAGAGGGATGCTATGTTAGCTAGCTGACTAGCCATCACAACATTGGAACTCTTCCAAGTTAAGGTATGAGTTTTATGAATTAATTGCCACCGGGGCCCACTGGTGTAACTTCTTACTGACTATACACTGTAAAGTTACTGCATGATTGTAGCGGGTTTACTAACACATTTGTTCTATTAGCTATGTTGACTAGGATGTTACTTTAGCTAATATGGGGACAATGATGTAGGCTGTGTATAGCAGTTAAGACATGGTTTGGCTTGGAAAGGTTTTTCACCTGGTCACATACAGCTGATGTGTTGTTCATTGAAGTCCACAAACGAAGGGAAAAGGTGAGAGGAGGAGAGTGCATAGAGGCTAGAATGAATACAAAGTGGCTGCTATGAAAGTGACCTGTGTTTATGCATGATCAGGGGTGTATTCATTCCGCCGATTCTGTTGAAAAACGTTTCTTAATAAACGGAAAACAAATAATAGATAAAAAATACCTGAATTTGTCCAATAGAAACTTTCGTTTGCAACTGTTGGACTAAAGATTACTGTCACGTTCTGACCTTAGTTCTGTTATTATATGTTTGTTTTAGTATAGTCAGGGCGTGAGTTGGGGTAGGCAGTCTATGTTTGTTTTTCTATGTTGGTTTTTGAGTTCGGCCTAGTATGGTTCTCAATCAGAGGCAGCTGTCAATTGTTGTCCCTGATTGAGAATCATGCTTAGGTAGCCTGGTTTCACTTTTGAGTTGTGGGTGTTTATTTTCCGTGTTAGTGTCTGCGCCACACGGGACTGTTTCGGTTTGATTTACTTCACGTTTATTGTTTTGTTCAGTGTTCGTTATTCATTAAAAAACATGAACACTTACCACGCTGCGTTTTGGTCCTCCAATCCTTCATACTACTCCTCTTTTTCAGAAGAGAATTACACCTTAAATAAACTGCATGCAGGCAATAGTGTGCAAGGCCGTATTGAATGTGTCACTGTCTGCCCATGTGTCACTGTCTGTCATCTCAAGTTCTTCCCTCGACATGTGTGCACCTATGTTGTAAACTTTCATTCATAGGCTAGGTTGTAGCAAACTCATGATGGGTATAGGGAAATTTGAGTATGTCGTAGCCTAAACCTATCACTGTTACATTGAACTGGTTGAATGGCATATGAATGACAGTCATCCAACATGCTGTAATAGAAATAAGGCCATGCTCATGAAAAAAACATTGTCCTCCCTCATCATAAACGGCACTGACCCCCACTGGTTTCCATCTGAGCTGGCGTCCTCCTCAGTCCATCACTGTGCAAATCAATGAAAACCATGATAATCCTACTACAGAGAACAAAAGGCCAGGGGAGAAGGAGCAGGAAGAGGAGGAGGAAGATGAAGAGGAGAAGGAACATGAGGAGGAGATGAAGGAGGATGAAGAGGATGAGGGGGATGGGGAGGAGGAGGAGGAAGAGGAGGAGGAGGAAGATGAGGAGCAGGAGAATGAGGAGGATGAGGAGGATGATGAAGAGGAGGAGGAGGATGAGGAGGATGATGAAGAGGAGGATGAGGAGATCAACCCCGCTGATTGTTACTGCACTATTATTAGCTCCCTCCACTACTGCTTTTCCCTGTTATTATATTACCAGAACGTGGGCTATTGCCCTGCTCAGTAATTTGCCTTCTTTGTTATTGTACTGAGTAGTCATTATTCCACTCTGTCATTAGGACTCCCTGTGGATAACAGGCAGAATAGGTGCCGTGGTGACAGAGGGGAAGCGTGATTGTGAATGAATGATTGTAAGCTATGTGTGTGTGAATGAATAAGTGAATGTGACGATTTGTGGCTGAGAGAGAGACAGTAGAGTCTGAATAATCACTGTATAATCTGTGGGTGACGGAATGACAGGGTGAGTGTAACAATGATTGTAGGCTAGCAGTGTGTGTGTGAGTTGTGTGATTGTGAATGTAAATGAATGAGTGGATGTGGCGACTTGTGTGTAAGAAAGGGGAGAGGGACAGTAGTGTACGAATCAGCACTATAACTCAAGACAGTTGGTCGCTGGGCTGTTTTTGAAAAATGAATTGAATTTACTGTAGCCATAGTGACCCTCTCATCCTCCAACAGCTCATACTGAGTCCTTTAATCCCTCTGTTTCCTCTCCTCCATCACTTCCTCTCATCATTTAACTGAGTTTACCCTAGCCGGTCGTATCCGGTCGTCTCTGCCCCAGCCGGTCTGCAGAGGGTCATCAGAGAGTCATCATAGCCGCTTCTGAACTGTCTGCCCTAATCCAGGCTTAACTTGTCTGTCAGCCTGGTACATAGCCTCTTCTAGGCCTAGGGTATCTGTCTTAACCATATTGTTAAGAATTGCCACACCGGAGGCACCATTTGTAAATACTTCTTGGTGTACGCCAGGGCTATAATTTACAAATGGTGCAGCGTGTGAGGACAAATATTTATAATAGTGAAATATTTATGCCCAAACAGTAATAGTACTGTTATAATTCTATGGTCCTGAGACTCAGCCTGTCTGTCTCTCTGGTCTATAACCTCCCCTGAGGTGTCTGTCTACTAACAGACTCTAAACCAGATTATTGATCCCATATTCCCTGGGTTTATTGTTATTGCGTAACTGTCTGAGCGGAGCAACACACACACTCACAAACACAAATATGAAGTGGGAAGCTGCAGGAAACCTGAGGCTGTGGTGTCTGGTGTCGTGGTGTTGATGGTGATTGTACAGATGAACATATCAGGCTGAGGTTCTCTGGTTTGTAGGAGACCTCATAACCAGGGTTCAGAGAGAGAGAGATCCCAGACGGACCAGGACAGTCTAAGCACATGCAGTAAACCAGGACAGTCTAAGCACATGCAGTAAACCAGGACAGTCTAAGCACATGCAGTAAACCAGGACAGTCTAAGCACATGCAGTAAACCTGGAGAGTCTAAGGACATGCAGTAAACCAGGACAGTCTAAGCACATGCAGTAAACCAGGAGAGTCTAAGCACATGCAGTAAACCAGGACAATCTAAGCACATGCAGTAAACCAGGACAGTCTTAGCACACATGCAGTAAACCAGGACAGTCTAAGCACATGCAGTAAACCAGGACAGTCTAAGCACATGCAGTAAACCAGGACAGTCTAAGCACATGCAGTAAACCAGGACAGTCTAAGCACATGCAGTAAACCAGGACAGTCTAAGCACATGCAGTAAACCAGGAGAGTCTAAGCACATGCAGTAAACCAGGACAGTCTAGGCACATGCAGTAAACCAAGACAGTCTAAGCAGATACAGTAAACCAGGACAGTCTAAGCAGATGCAGTAAACCAGGACAGTCTAGGCACATGCAGTAAACCAGGACAGTCTAAGCAGATGCAGTAAACCAGGACAGTCTAAGCAGATACAGTAAACCAGGACAGTCTAAGCAGATGCAGTAAACCAGGACAGTCTAGGCACATGCAGTAAACCAGAACAGTCTAAGCAGATGCAGTAAACCAGGACAGCCTAAGCACATGCAGTAAACCAGGAGAGTCTAAGCACATGCAGTAAACCAGGAGAGTCTAAGCACATGCAGTAAACCAGGACAGTCTAAGCACATGCAGTAAACCAGGAGAGTCCACTCAAATGTAGTAATTTACTGATGGTCCTTAACTATATTGAATGGTAAACCAAACTGACCATGTGCACCCGAGTGGCACAGTGTTCTAAGGCACTGCATCTCAGTGCAAGAGGCATCACTACAGTCCCTGGTTGAATCCAGGATGAATCACATCTGGCTGTGATTGGGAGTCCCATATGGTGGTGCACAATTGGCCCAGCGTCAACGGGGTAGGCCGTCATTGTAAATAAGAATTTGTTCTTAACTGACTTGCCTAGTTAAATTAAGGTTACACATCACGATTGGGTCATGTGCAGCTGCTCTCAGAATTGATGATTACTTGGATGCTGTGGGCAGGTTTGAGACAAACCCAACCCAAGGAAAACGGCTGTGGTACTCTTCATTCTGTGACATACCATTTTTTTCAACATCCCGCAAATCTCTGTTTTGGACGAGACTGACTTTATGGCCCTCTCCCTTAGTCCTGCCGGGGCAATACAAAGTTTGCCTGACCAGAAATGAACTACATGTGAGGTGGTATATCCTATGCATGCTGTGTATCCACTTTAGGAGTTTTAGAGCACAGCACAATAGTTATGACATACTGTTACCAACCAGACCTGTCCCTACAACCGTTATCCAATGGAAGACAATTGCACACTCCCTCAAAACATCTGTGGCATTGTGTGTTGTGTGACAAAACTGCACCTTTTAGAGTGGCCTTTTATTGTTCCCAGCACAAGGTGCACCTGTGTAATGATTGTGCTGTTTAGCTTCAGCTTCTTGATATGCCACACCTGTCAGGTGGATGGATTATCTTGGCAAAGGCGAAATGCTCACTAACAGGGGTGTAAACAAATGTGTGCACAACATTTGAGAGAAATAAGCTTTTTGTGCGAATGGAAAATATATGTGATCTTATTATTTCAGCTCATGAAACATGGGACCAACACTTTACAGGTTGTGTTTATATATTTGTTCAGTGTCTATACATGTAAACAGGAGTAATAGTGACCAGTAGCAGGATAAATAGATAGATACTAATGGTAATATATACATGTAAACAGCAGTAATAGTGACCAGTAGCGGGATAAATAGATTGATACTCATGGTAATGGCAATAAAAAAAAATCTATGAACAGAGTCTATTGGTCTGAGCCACACAACAGCATTCACTGACTACAGATACTGTACATAAACAGTAGAGCCCCAGAACAGCAAGCTGACATGACATACATATACCCTGTATTAAATCTAAAGGCAGATCAAAATAGAAAGAAAGAGAGAGAGAGAGAGAGACCCAGCTCAGATGAAGGGATGAACAGCAGGGATGAAGGAGAGGAGAGGACACAGATCCACACAATCTCCTCTGATTGATTGCCATCTTTCCCCTCCACCTCTCAAATAACAGTTTTATTTCAATCACTTCGGTACAATTTTCACAAGTATGTAGTCCAGTTTTACAACTCTAAGCACAGACATCAAACAGATCATCATAGTGCCTCGTGTTTCAAAGCATTTTCAGTTGAGTAGAACAAACAAAATCAGAAAGTCATTTGTTCACTGCACCAAATCACTCTTTCAATTTGGATAAATTGTAACATTCACTTTACTTTTCATATGATTTTCTTGTCATTTGTCAACAATACAATGAACTATCGTTTATCAAACTGCTCAAAATGTACAACTACTGAACCAAAATGATGCAGTGCCTAGTAAACATGATGTTTATAGAGCACTGTATATTTCTATATTTTTACCTCATAAATGTATCAATTGGACATCAATTTATGTTGTAAGGTAAAACCAAATCATATATGGATGTGGCTGTAAATACTACATCACCATTCTCCATCAGCCAGTGTGCTTTAATTGGACAAAGTGAAAAGAGTCACTACCTGGGGATTTTCCATCGAAAATGACCCATGAGCACCATCATGTGAAGCTCATAGGAGCATATCAAATTGGGTGTCGAATGAAAGCTAAGAGTCTATATTTTTGGGAAATGTAGGCATAGATACATTTTTCAACCATTTTCCATCAACAAAAATGTGGCATAAGTAAAGTCTTTGATTTCTGGATAAACAGATGGAAAAGCTGTCACCTGGATCATAGCTGTCACCTGGATACACCTGGATTCACCTGGATTCGCCTGGTCGTGGAAAGAGCAGGTGTCCCTAATGCTGTGTATACTCAGTGTATATTCAACTTCTCAGATGCATTCAGATTTCGTTTCCAAATTCAGTTCCCCAAATTCAGATTCAAAACCAGAGACAACATCCTGGTACTTTGCCAGCCAGGAAAGATGGAGGAGAACAGATAGACTCAAACGCTCTCTGTGGTAAACAGAAGCTTCTGGCGGTTTCTGAAGCCAATGTGACATGTTTCATTTATTTTCTTCCAATGAATTTGGCTCTAGCGTTTAAACGGCTTTGGCTGTAAGCTCTTACAACCCCATTCCTGAAAGGTAACTCTCTGGAACATGGACGAGTACCGCTTCAGTTTTAAATCATGAAATACAAATTCAATATCCTTACACAAATTCCAAATAATGGAATTCATTTGACATACATTTTAAAGTGATAAAACTGAGTCAAAGCGTAATTCGTTCCCATGGAATTGCCCTTGTGCTACCATTTGGAATTATAGTGTAGTGTACAATGCATTGCTGAAATACCTAGATTGTGTACAACAGGATATCCAACTCGTTATCTGAATTTCAGTGATACACTGTGGGTGGATGAAATCCAAACAAAAAGACAGGCGATACTGTAGCAGTTGACGACGAAGAGGTGATCTTGTAGAACGTTTCCATGGGGCAGAAATGCCTTACAACACTGTGCTATGTTTCTACTGTCGCCAACTGCTTTCCAATCCCCTATTTCTGATGATTTGTCCTACGTACTGTATGTCCTGTATAAGGATATTGAAACTGTAAGACTTGACAAGTTTATTGCATGTCAAGTTATTGTCAAATGCTGTACGGAAAAGGATATTTACCATCTACTATTCTTTCTATTCAGCACTTACATTTGTATTGTTTGCTATTTTATTATTTTTATTTTTTTTAATGGCTTTGGTGCAATTTTCACAAGTACAGCATGTGATACATTTTCACAAGTACAGCATGTGATACATTTTCACAAGTACAGCATGTGATACATTTTCACAAGTACAGCATGTGATACATTTTCACAAGTACAGCATGTGATACATTTTCACAATAAAAACCTCAAAACAAATCATCAAAATGACAGTTGTTTCAAAACTCTAAGTACAGCACACAGTCATACAGCAGCTTCACTTTCAACCACAAAACATATTCATTGTCAACCCAGGAAAGCAAGTGGTGTGTTTGTGTCTCTGTATAGGTTCACTGAGACTACAAAACATTAGGAACACCTTCCTAATATTGAGTTGTACCCCCTTTTGCCCTCAGAACAGCCTCAATTCATTGGGTTATGGACTACAAGGTGTCAAAAGCATTCCGCAGCGATGCTGGCCCATGTTGACTCCAATGCTTCCCACAGTTGTTTAAAGTTGGCTGGATGTCACGTTCTGACCTTTATTTCCTTTGTTTTGTATTTATTTAGTATGGTCAGGGCGTGAGTTGGGTGGGCAGTCTATGTTTGTTTTTCTATGTTTCGGCCTAGTATGGTTCTCAATCAGAGTGTCATTAGTGTTTGTGGGTGATTGTTCCTGTCTTTGTGTTTGCACCAGATAGGGCTGTTTTGAGTTCTCACGTTTCTTGTTTTCGTTAGTTTATTCATGTATAGTGTCTTCATTAAAATACAATGAATAACCACCACGCTGCGTTTTGGTCCGCCTCTCCTTCACCACAAGAGAATCGTTACAGAATCACCCACCACAACAGGACCAAGCGGCGTGGTAACGGGCAATGGCAAAAGCAGCAGCAGGAGAAGGAACAGAGGCAGCAGCAACAGGAGCAGCAGCAGCAGCAGTGGGAGAGGCTGCACTACTTGGAGAAATGGACTTGGGAGGAGATTCTAGACGGGAAAGGACCCTGGGCAGAGCCAGGGGAACATTGCTGTCCCAAAGCCGAGCTGGAGGCAGCAAAAGCAGAGAGGCGGCATTATGAGGAGCTAGCACGGCAGAGCGGATGGAGGCCCGAGAGTCAGCCCCAAAAAATTCTTGGGGGGGCACACAGGAAGTGTGGCGAAGCCAGGTAGGAGACCTGCGCCAACTTCCTGTGCTTACCGGGGGGCGAGAGAGACCGGGCAGGCACCGTGTTATGCTCCAGCTCCGCGTATCGGCCGGGCTAGAGTGGGCATCGAGCCAAGTGCCATGAAGCCGGCTCTACGCATCTGGTCTCCAGTGCGTCTCCTTGGGCCGGCTTACATGGCACCAGCCTTGCGCACGGTGTCCCCGTTTCGCCTGCATAGCCCAGTGCGGGCTATTCCACCTCGCCGCACTGGCAGGGCAACCGGGACCATTCAACCAGGTAAGGTTGGGCAGGCTCGGTGCTCCAGAGCTCCAGTGCGCCTGCACGGTCCGATCTATCCATCACCACCTCCACGCACCAGCCCTCCGGTGGCAGCCCCCCGCACCAGGCTGTCTCTCCGTCTCATCCCTACAGGTGCTCCTTCCTCTCCAGCGTCGCCTGAGCCACCCGTCTGCCCAGCGCCGCCTGAGCCACCCGTCTGCCCAGCGCCGCCTGAGCCACCCGTCTGCCCAGCGCCGCTTGAGCCACCCGTCTGCCCAGCGCCGCCTGAGCCGCCCATCTGCCCAGCGCCGCCTGAGCCGCCCGTCTGCAAGGAGCCGCCAGTCTGCAAGGAGCCGCCAGTGCCGCCAGTCTGCAAGGGGCCGCCAGTGCTGCCAGTCAGCCAGGGGCCGCCAGTGCCGCCAGTCAGCCAGAGGCCGCCAGTGCCACCAGTCAGCCAGGGGCCGCCAGTGCCGCCAGTGCCGCCAGTCAGCCAGGGGCCGCCAGTCAGCAAGGGGCCGCCAGTGCCGCCAGTCAGCCAGGGGCCGCCAGTGCCGCCAGTCAGCCAGGGGCCGCCAGTCAGCCAGGGGCCGCCAGTGCCGCCAGTCAGCCAGGGGCCGCCAGTGCCGCCAGTCAGCCAGGGGCCGCCAGTCAGCCAGGAGCCCCTCAGCCCAGAGGCGCCAGAGCCCCTCAGCCCAGAGGCGCCAGAGCCCCTCTGTCCCGAGCAGCTGCCCCTCTGTCCCGAGCAGCCACCCCTCTGTCCCGAGCAGCCGCCCCTCTGTCCCGAGCAGCCGCCCCTCTGTCCCGAACAGCCGCCCCTCTGTCCCGAGCTGCCGCCCCTCTGTCCCGAGCTGCCGCCCCTCTGTCCCGAGCTGCCGCCCCTCTGTCCATTGAGAAGAGTGGCCATGGTTAGGAAGCCACGGAGGCGGACAATGAGGCGGACTAAGACAATGTTGAAGTGGGGTCCGCGTCCCGCGCCAGAGCCGCCACCGCGGACAGACGCCCACCCAGACCCTCCCCTATAGGTCAAGGTTTTGCGGCCGGAGTCCGCACCTTTGGGGGGGGGGGGGTACTGTCATGTTCTGACCTTTATTTCCTTTGTTTTGTATTTATTTAGTATGGTCAGGGCGTGAGTTGGGTGGGCAGTCTATGTTTGTTTATCTATGTTTCGGCCTAGTATGGTTCTCAATCAGAGGCAGGTGTCATTGGTTGTCTCTGATTGAGAATCATACTTAGGTAGCCTGTGTTTCACTGTGTGTTTGTGGGTGATTGTTCCTGTCTTTGTGTTTGCACCAGATAGGGCTGTTTTGAGTTCTCACGTTTCTTGTTTTCGTTAGTTTATTCATGTATAGTGTCTTCATTAAAATACAATGAATAACCACCACGCTGCGTTTTGGTCCGCCTCTCCTTCACCACAAGAGAATCGTTACACTGGATGTCCTTTGGGTGGCGGACCATTCTTGATACACACAGGAAACTATTCAGTGTGAAAAACCCAGCAACGTTGCAGTTCTTGAAACAAACCAGTGTGCCTGGCACCTACTACCAAACCCCATTGAAAGGCACTTAAATATTTTGTCTTGCCCATTCACCCTCTGAATCGCACACCCGCACAATCCATTTCTCAATTGTCTCAAAACTAAATATCCTTCTTTAACCTTCATCTACACTGATTGAAGTGGATTTAACAAGTGACATCAATAAGGGATCATAGCTTTCACCTGGATTTACCTGGTCAGTCTGTCATGGAAAGAGCAGGTGTTCTTAATGTTTTGTATATTCAGTGTGTGTGTGTTGTGTGTGTGTGTGTGTTTGGGTACGCGGCTACATGTGTGCAATTGCAAAATGTAATGAAAGCAAATTACAGTTAGTGAGAGAGAATAGGTGCGTTGGATGCGTGTGTATGTGTGGGTGTATGTGTCTTGTTGGCTGTGTTGGTGGTAGCACTACTTCAGAGTCTAGTGAAAGCAGCAGCCAGCCATGCAGCGAATTAAACAATCTATTCCCTTGGATAAAGATCACAAGAGCTATATTGGCAAAGTGAAGTGAACAAGCTGTAACCATGGCCTTTGGAGACTCCAATTAAAATACCTCCACCTCTCTGCTCAAGATGTGTCATGGAGAATGGTAGCTAGTACTACTGAACAGGAAAGCATTCTCCTTACCCCATTCCCTGCTTCCTTTCACTGTGGCTACTGGTTTTAGAGTGCCAACAGTGTCAAGTCTGACTGCTGTAGCGTGTGTTGTTATTCTGTGGAGAGATACGGACTCCATTCACTAGCGATCTATTTTGATGTATTGCTCTGTGGCCGAAGGAGAGGTGTGTTTTCACTCTAGGTTAATCTGCATTGGGTTCATCTGTTCATCTGCATCAAGCATTGCCTGATGTGAACCATGCCTCAAACAAAATAGATCTCAGAAAACCTAAGATTAAGATTTTTTGCATAAAGCTGGAAAGGGTTACAAAAGTATCTCTAAAAGTCAGTCAATGGTAAGACAAATTGTCTATAAATGGAGAAATTTCAGCACTGTTGCTACTCTCTCTAGGAGTGGCTGTCCTGCAAAAATGATTGCAAGAGCACAGCACAGAATGCTCAATGAGGTTAAGAAGAATCCTAGAGTGTCAGCTAAAGACTTACAGACATCTCTGGAAGATGCTAACATCTCTGTTGACGAGTCTACAATGTGTAAAACACTAAACAAGAATGGTGTTCATGGGAGGACCATGGAAGGAACCACTGCTGTCCAAAAAAAACATTGCTGCACATCTGAAGTTCACAAAAGAGCACCTGGATGTTCCACAGCGCTACTGGCAAAATATTCTGTGGACAGATGAAACTAAAGTTAAGTTGTTTGGAAGGAACACACAACACTATGTGTGGAGAGAAAAAGGCACAGCACACCAACATCAAAACCTCATCCCAACTGTAAAGTATGGTGGAGGGAGCATCATGGTTTGGGGCTGCTTTGCTGCCTCAGGGCCTGGACAGCTTGCTATCATTGACGGAAAAATGTATTCCCAAGTTTATCAAGACATTTTTCAGGAGAATGTAAGGCTATCAACAGAAGTTAGGTGATGCAACAGGACAACAACTCAAAAGACAGAAGTAAATCAACAACAGAATGGCCTCAACAGAAGAAAATATGCCTTCTGGATTAGCCCAGTCAGTCCTGACCTCAACCCAATTGAGATGCTGTGGCATGACCTCAAGAGAGCAGTTCACACCAGACATCCCAAGAATATTGTGGAACTGAAACAGTTTTGTAAAGAGGAATGGTCCGAAATTCCTCCTGACCGTTGTGCAGATATGATCTGCAACTACACAAAACGTTTGGTTGAGGTTATGGATGCCAAAGGAGGGTCAACCAGTTATTAAATCCAAGGGTTCACATACTTTTCCCACCCTACACTGTGAATGTTTACACGGTGTGTTCAATAAAGACATGAAACCGTATAATTGTTTGTGTGTTATTAGTTTAAGCTGACTGTGTTTGTCTATTGTTGTGACCTAGATGAAGATCAGATCAAATGTTATGACCAATTTATGCAGAAACCCAGGTATTTCCAAAGGGTTCACATACTTTATCTTGCCAATGTACTGTTTTACACTCACATTCTCAGTGGTCTGGAACTCTGCACAACCCTGCACTGTTTCTTTTGTGACGCAAATAGCCAGTAACGAGCTTAGTCGATGAGGGAAAACGGGAACCAGCACTCTATCACCACCAAGCTCTCTCTCAATATTAGCACCAACATGTCAACACTGAAATAACACCTGTGTGGCTAGAAGTATAAAGCACTCTGCAAAAGACAATAGCAAATCTCTTAAACCATATGACTATGACCCTTTACTGTATACAAATATATTCCTGTGATCTGCCTGTGTTTGGGGAATCATTCTGCAGACATGGTGATGAGATGAGGCCTTTGCTGTTCCACTTGTTGATCTTGGGTGTGGAAATGACTATGGCATCATAAACCTGCATTGATGGAGGAAGGAGCACTTGGCAGGGCCCAGAGCAGGTTTTCATCCCACTCCATTGTGTGATGAATGTCGATGCATATAGCACTGAGTCAGCAGCTTAGCATTAGCACAGCGCTACGCCACTCCATAAGACTCTGTGTACCGCACCATGGTCACGCTGCTAACAGGCTAATACAATAGCATGACACTATTCAGTGCATTACTTACAGTACAAAACAGCCAGCCTGAATACAGCGTAAGGCATGTGGGATCTCTGGAGACAAGTATTGCAGCCATAATGCAATAATTACAGCATTGTGTACACACACACACACACACACACACCATACACAGCTCCATAATGATGTTTACAGCACACTCAGACAACTCCAACATCAAGTAAAGAGAGACGGTAGTTCACTCACCAGATGCAGTAGTTTGATCACATCCCCTTAGGTGGGGTAGAGTAGTGTATGCACTCTGTCTCCCTGTCTCTCTGTACTGGCTCTCTCTCTCTCTCTCTCTCTCTCTCTCTCTCTCTCTCTCTCTCTCTCTCTCTCTCTCTCCCTCACTTCCCCCTTTATGAACCCTCTTCCTCTCCACAGAGTAGTAGGCTAAAGTGGTTGTGTGTGTGTGTGTGCGTGTGTGCCTGTGTGTCTCTGTGTGTGTGTGTGTGTGTGTGTGTGTGTGTGTGTGTGTGTGTGTGTGTGTGTGTGTGTGTGTGTGTGTGTGTGTGTGTGTGTGTGTGTAAGAGAGAGATTGGTGTATTTCCCCCAGGCTGTGTGTGTGTGTAGGTCTTAGTGTGGCAGTGGCTCGGCTTAATCCCTACTGAGAGGAGAGAGGGAGAGGGTGCTAGGTAGCAAGGAGTCAGTAGGGAATAACAAACTAATTGTACACTGTACACACACAAACACACACACACAAACAACAACAGACAAACAAACAGTAAGTCGGTCAATTGAACATGTCACTTTGTGCTCAACACACAATTACAGATAAAAACTATAAAACAACACATGCAAATTCCCCTTGAATAGTTCAAATGCATGTCACGGTGGTAACTCCAAGTTCAAACTCCCAAGTTCAAAGAGAGGTCCACAAATCCCTAAAAGGAACTGATTATGTTATCTCACGCAAACACATACACACAACCTGCTGGGCAAAAACACATCATTTCAACCCAAAACATCTCATGTGAAAAGTCTTCAGCGTACGGACATTTTGTATTTTTAAAACCTAAATCCAATGACATGCTGACATTTTTTTTCTTCACATTTAATTCACGTTAGTTGACAACTCAACCAAATATAAATCGAAATTAGACGTTGAACTGACATCTGTGCCTAGCGAGAAGCATCCAGCACCATGCGCGTGCGCACATACACACACACAGACAATTATGCCTAAATGGATTAGGGTCTAAAACAGGACTCCCTGTAGGAAGCTCTTTTAACTGGAATTGCCCTTGACACAGTAGCCTTTGGGAGCTGGTAGACCATGGGAAACACTGGAGTAGGATCAACTAGGACCACAGGTAGGATCAGCTAACCAGAGAGGACAGGGACAGGTAGGATCAGCTAACCAGAGAGGACAGGGACAGGTAGGATCAGCTAACCAGAGAGGACAGGGACAGGTAGGATCAGCTAACCAAAGAGGACAGGGACAGGTAGGATCAGCTAACCAGAGAGGACAGGGACAGGTAGGATCAGCTAACCAGAGAGGACAGAGATAGGTAGAGTTGCCACTGCCCCCTGCCAAAATCCATAACTGCACTGAGCAGTGATCAAGGAGGGGCCCTGGCACGGAAGGAGGACTGTAGTTTCACTCATGCATGCACAAAAACGCAGCCGCACATGCACACACACACACACTGCGGTACAAACTACAGGAAAGACTGCAAAAAACACTTTCTTTGTTTACTATGGACATTCTGTAGTATCCTGTTATGTCCTCCCCTTGTTTTTCATAAGGCATAACAATCAATACAGCAGCTCATCAACATCCTGTTCATGTAAGTTTGAGATTATTTATTTATTTATCAAAATAATCTCCCCCAGGAAACAGAAAAACACTCTTGTCCTATCATCATATACCATTTTGGTTGTGCCGCCAGTCTTTTCTGTTCTGAGCCTATCAGGCATCTGTCCCTGTCTGTGAGAGAGGGTAAACCTTGGGGCAGATGTGTGAATACTACTAGTCCACTACAGAAACACAGCCGTAGATACACAGGGGTCAACACAGAGTTAGATGGATGGTACAGCCAGACCTGAAGAGGAAGGGGGAAGACGAGGGGTAAAGAAGGAGAAAGTATCAAGTGAAGCGGCAGGTAGCCTAGTGGTTAGAACGTTGGACCAGTAACTGAAAGGTTGCTGGATCGAAACCCTGAGCTGCCAAAGTTAAAAATCTGTGGTTCTGCACCTGAGCAAGGCAGTTAACCCACTGTTCCCCGTGTGCCGTGGATGTCAATAATGGCAGCCCCCCGCACATCTCTGATTTGGTTGGGTTAAATGCGGAAAACACATTTAAGTTGAATGCATTCAGTTGTACAACTGACTAGGTATCCACCCCCCATAAACAGAGGAGTACATGGGGAATAGCAAAGTAGAGGCAAGAAGAAGAGGAGAGCTTGAAAGAGTTACAATTTGGGTAAATTGAGTGTGAGAGAGAAAGACTTGAAAAACGGATCAAAAGAGTAGGTGGAATAACAGAATATAGAAGAGAGGGAAAGAACATGTTTGTGAGTTAAGTTGATTTTGCTAAGCAAAAGTGATAACGAACCATGTTCCTACCTTTAAAAATGTTCAAATGTACACTACCGTTCAAAAGTTTAGGGTCACTTAGAAATGTCCTTCTTTTCCATGAAAACATACATGAAATGAGTTGCAAAATTAATAGTAAATATAGTCAAGACGTTGACAATGTTATAAATAATGATTTTTAATTTAAATAATAATTGTATCCTTCAAACTTTGCTTTCGTCAAAGAATCCTCCATTTGTAGCAATTACAGCCTTGCAGACCTTTGGTGTTCTAGTTAATCTGAAGAGATTTCACCCCATGCTTCCTGAAGCACCTCCCACAAGTTGGATTGGCTTGATGGGCACTTCTTACGTACCATACGGTCATGCTTCTCCCACAACAGCTCAATAGGGTTGAGATCTGGTGACTGTGCTGGCCACTCCATTATAGACATACCAGCTGACTGCTTCTTCCCTAAATAGTTATTAGATAGTTTGGAGCTCTGCTTTGGGTCAATGTCCTGTTGTAGGAGGAAATTGGCTCCAATTAAGCGCCGTCCACAGGGTATGGCATGCTGTTGCAAAATAGAGTCATAGCCTTCCTTCTTCAAGATCCCTTTTACCCTGTACAAATCTCCCACTTTACCAACACCAAAGCACCCCCAGAACATCACATTGCCTCCACCATGCTTGACAGATGGCGTCAAGCACTCCTCCAGCATATTTTCATTGTTCTGCGTCTCACAAATGTTCTTTGTGATCCGAACACCTCAAACTTAGATTTGTCTCTCCATAACACTTTTTTCCAATCTTCCTCAGTCCAGTGTCTGTGTTCTTTTGCCCATCTTAATCTTGTATTTTTATTGGCCAGTCTGAGATATGGCTTTTTCTTTTACAACTCTGTCTAGAAGGCCAACATCCCGGAGTTGCCTCTTCACTGTTGACGTTGAGACTGGTGTTTTGGGGGTACTATTTAATGAAGCTGCCAGTTGAGGACTTGTGAGGCGTCTGTTTCTCAAATGATACACTCTAATGTCCTCTTGCTCATTTGTACCGGGGCCTCCCACTCCTCTTTCTATTCTGGTTAGAGCCAGTTTTCACTGTTCTGTGAAGGGAGTAGTATACAGCATTGTACGAGAGCTTCAGTTTCTTGGCAATTTCTCGTATGGAATAGCCTTAATTTCTCAGAACAAGAATAGACTGACGAGTTCTTTGTTTCTGGCCATTTTGAGCCTGTAATCGAACCCACAAATGTTGATGCTCAACTAGTCTAAAGAAGGACAGTTTTACTGCTTCTTTAATCAGGCCAACAGTTTTCAGCTGTGCTAACATAATTACAAAAGGGTTTTCCAATGATCACACAATGTGCCGTTGGAACACAGGAGTAATGGTTGCTGATAATGGGCCTCTGTACACCTATGTAGATATTGCATTAAAAAATCTGCCGTTTCCAGCTACAATAGGCATTTACAATGTCTACACTGTATATCTGATCAATTTGATGTTATTTTAATGGACAGAAAAATGGGCTTTTCTTTCAAAAACGAGGACATTTCTAGTGACCCCAAACTTTTGAATGGTAGTGTATGTGACATGTTATGCATTAACAAGGTGTCTAGTATGATTCAGAGAAGTTTCATTACATTTCTCAAAATGGTACCAAGACCAAGCTTTTTTCTCAATGGTGTACCTTTGAAAACGAATTTGGCACCAGAAGTCTGAAAAATGCAATTGTAACATTTAAATGTTAGATATGACATATGTGCCTTCATTTTCAATAAATGTAAACCATGATGCTCATGGTAAATTAAAATATCTTAGTGGTCACAATTGAGACTTATTGGATATTGCAGTGAATCTAGATAGTTAACCTTTTACTGCAGTGGGCTAAATCAGTGTTTCTTGGTAGTTTTAAACAGATCTACTTTGAAACAAAAGTATACACCTCACACACACATGGTTATGGGCTTAAAAAAGAAGACCATGTCAGATATAGAGTTGACATGTATGACATGTTTTGTTTGCATACCAACATTACACTTTATATACATCACAGATGTATTGAAATATAACAAAATCGTTTGACAATTTTGATCAGTTATGAAATTATGGAAAAAATGAATAACATTCCACCCATGAGGCCACTAGGTAATTTGACTGCAGGAAAGGGCAAGCATTTTCACACGTGCATGCAACATTTTCAACACTTCCAGTACACCGCACGCCGCCCTCGCAAAGACGCACACACACACACGCATAATAATATTATTACAGTTGAAGTCTGAAGTTTACATACACCTTAGCCAAATACATTGAAACTCAGTTTTGCACAATTCCTGTAATTTAATCCTAGTAAAAATTCCCTGTCTTAGGTCAGTTAGGATCACCACTTTATTTCAAGAATGTGACATGTCAGAATAATAGTATTGACAATTATTTATTTCAGCTTGTATTTCTTTCATCACATTCCCAGTGGGTCAGAAGTTTACATACACTCAATTAGTATTTGGTAGCATTGCCATTAAATTGTTTAACCTGGGTCAAATGTTTCGGGTAGCCTTCCACAAGCTTCCTACAGTAAGTTGGGTGAATTTTGGCCCATTTCTCCTGACAGAGCTGGTGTAACTGAGTCAGGTTTGTAGGCCTCCTTGCTCGCACATGCTTTTACAGTTCTTCCTACAAATGTTCTATAGGACTGAGGTCAGGGCTTTGTGATGGCCACTCTAATACCTTGACTTTGTTGTACTTACGCCATTTTGCCACAACTTTGGAAGTATGCTTGGAGTCATTGTCCGTTTGGAAGACCCATTTGCAACCAAGCTTTAACTTCCTGACTGATGTCTTGAGATGTTGCTTCAATATATCCACATAATTGTCCTCCTCATGATGCCACTATTTTGTGAAGTGCACCGGTCCCTCCTGCAGCAAAGCACCCCCACAACATAATGCTGTTACCCCCGTGCTTCATGGTTGGGATGGTGTTCTTCGGGTTGCAAGCCTTCCCCTATTTCCTCCAAACACAACAATGGTCATTATGGCCAAACAGTTCTATTTTTGTTTCATCAGACCAGAGGACAATCTTTGTCCCCATGTGCAGTTGCAAACCGTAGTCTGGCTTTTTTATGGCGGTTTTGGAGCAGTGGCTTCTTCCTTGCTGAACGGCCTTCCAGGTTATGTCGATATAGGACTCGTTTTACTGTGAATATAGATACTTTTGTACCTGTTCGCCTCCAGCTTCTTCACAGGGTCCTTTGCTGTTGTTCTGGGATTGATTCGCACTTTTCGCACCAAAGTACGTTCATCTCTATGAGACAGAACGTGTCTCCTTCCTGAGTGTTATGACGGCTGCATGGTCCCATGGTGTTTATCTTTGCGTACTATTGTTTGTACAGATGAACGTGGTACCTTCAGTCGTTGGAAATTGCTCCCAAGGATGAACCAGACTTGTGGTGGTCTACAATTTTTTTCTGAGGTCTTGGCTGATTTCTTTTGATTTTCCCATGATGTTAAGCAAAGAGGCACTGAGCTTGAAGGTAGGCCTTGAAATACATCCACAGGTACACCTCCAATTGACTCAAATGATGTCAGTTAGCCTAACAGAAGCTTCTAAAGACATGACATAATTTTCTGGAATTTTCCAAGCTGTTTAAAGGCACAATCAACTTAGTGTATGTAAACTTCTGACCCACTGGAATTGTGATGCAGTGAATTATAAGTGAAATAATCTGTCTGTAAACAATTGTTGGATAAATGACTTGTATCATGCACAAAGTAGATGTCCTAACCGACTGGCCAAAGCTATAGTTTGTTAACAAGAAAGTTATGGAGTGGTTGACTCCAACCTAAGTGTATGTAAACTTCTGACTTCAACTGTATGCGAAATATTATTACATACAGATAATGAAAAAGTTAGATTTGAACTAATTTTCCATATCAACAATCGAAATGACTGAAAAGAATGAATCAAAATGACATTTTTGCTTGATAAATCAAATACCATCATGAAAAACAAAGCGATGGGCACTCTAAGCAGATGACGACTTCCTCCGAAGTTGGTGCCTCTCCTTGTTCGGGCGGCGTTCGGCGGTCGTCGTCACCGGCTTTCTAGCTGCCACCGATCCACATTTATTTTTCCATTTGTTATGTCTTGATTGTACACACCTGGTTCCCATTAACGTTATTCTTATTTCTCATTATGGTTCTCATGATGTTTTGTGCGTGATTGTTCCTGTTTTGTGTTAGTCTTGTGTGTTAGGGTTTGTTATCTCTACGTGGATTTATTGTACTGTTTATTGTTCCCGAGCAAAGTACGTTATTTTTACTCAGTTCTGTTTCCTGCGCTTGACTCCGTCCTCACCTACACACCACTGATGTTGACAAATGCAATGACAAATCAACCTACATAATGCATTGAAATAAAGGGCATCAGAGGTAATTACTTAAATTATCAAGGATGCGTGGTAGACAAAGCAAATTTGACCAAACTATGGCGAAAATGAGGAAAGTAGGCTTAACATACAAATGAAAATGTTTTCTAAAGGCCGCGGCCAACACGATTGAATGAACAGCACCTCGGGGCAGGTGTTAGCCTGCCTGTTTGTGGATAGGCCAGGAGTGGATTTGTGGACACAGTTTGTTACACATGCACTGATTACGTTTTACAATTGATTCGTGATCTCTCACTGTTCAATAGATAAAAACACACACACTTTCTATGTATTTTGATTATCACCATTTTGTGGTGTGTGTGTGTGTGCGTGCGTGCGTGCGTGCGTTCTCTTACCAAACTGGGATCAGGTTTCTTACCAAGCAGTATAAAATGTTCTATAACTGTTTAATGCAAGACATAGACTATCATGCTCTGGACAATGATAAATACAGTGACATAAATGTAAGAAGAGTATTTGTGTCTAAATAAGTGTACACCAAGAATGAGAAAGATTCAAACATGTTTCAATTTACAAATCTGATTTAATTTAGCTATATGTTCCTGCTTTACAGCCTAACATGAAAGATTTGACAGCTCATTAACTTTTTTACATGTAACCTAATTAATGTCGACCCAACGAACAATGGTACAAGGTGGTTAATGTGTTGTCACGTCTACTCCCGCTACCCCTCTCTGGCGCTCGGTGTCACCAGTTTGCTATTTATTACGCACACCTGTCACCATTGTTACGCGCACCTGCGCCACATGAGACTCACCTGCACTCCATCACCTTCCTGATTACCTCCCCTATATCTGTCACTCCCTTTGGTTCTTTCCTGAAGCGTTATTGTTTCTGTTCCTGTGTTTCATGTCTGTACGCTACTACGCTATCCCTGTACTTGCTTCCCGATTCTTAACGTACACGTTACAGTTGTGTTTACATACAGGCATTAAAACCCACACCTTGACAGCTGGTAAACTGTTAGCACAGTGGCTTTTACAGTATATTGCTATTATACTGTGGATTCAATTCCATGAGCAAGACTGAATTAATCCGATATTTACGCATCATATTGTTATAAATAAACTGGGTTGAATGGTCATGTATTTGTTTTAATCACACGTTCACGTATTCACACATACAATGGTTCACTTATGGTATTTATCACCCCTTGTGTGCTTGAATGTGTGTGTGGTGTACATACAGACAGTCTGTATAAGAGACAACGCAGCTCTGTCTGCTGACCAAAGCAAATAGAGCATCACAGACCACAGTCCACCATGTACTTCTGAGGGCAAATCAGCTGTAGCGCAGTGTGCTACTTTTCCGAATCACAACCATGAGGGTGCAATGACCTTGACCTTGACGATGGCCTTAAGTGTTCTCGACCTGTCTGCTCCTATACTCAGCACCAAAAAATTATGCATCACACCCTCTGAGACATAAACATCACTGCGAGTTAATGGAGAAGCCACTTTGAGGCTCCACTAAAGGCAAACATTAAAAGGTTTACCAGGAAGGTGACCTTACAACATGAGGCCGAGTGTGATGTTCTGTGTGTAATACCCTTGTTAAAACCAGGTATAGAGTTTATTTGTTATAATGAATTGGTATTAGATTTAAAAGGTGATCGAATTGCTCCTGAATTGTAATGTCGTTAATGCAATTATTTTGAAGAATATTTATTTAATGTACAAGAGGTTTACATTTAAGTTTTGACCAATTAGGTGGATTGTTAAGCTGAGGCCAATTGGAGAGTTGACCTGGTTAATAGTTATTATTATTTAATTAAGAAAGACTTTGTAGAGAGTGAAGCTAACGTCGCATCGTGGAGGTATTTGACAGCCTCGAGGTTAGCCTAGCATCGTGTGAGACCTGGAAAGAATTGCTTGTGGAAGAGTTTCTGTTTCCATGGGATATCTGTTGCTGCTAAGGTGTGTTGACTGCATTGATAGCTGTGGATCTTGTGAGGACGCCTGCACGGAACCGCTGAGGAAATATCTACCAGTAGTGAGTGACCACAACGGTGGGGTGTTTCCGGACTTAATGTGTGTCATAAAAAAAAAATTAGGCTCCAACGCACGCAAACAGGTTTAAAAAGCAAGCTTGCCAGTAATTTGGACAAGGGTTGTGCATGACTCATTGAGGTTTATTATTTTTTGTTATTTTGATGTAGTACATTGAAAATGTGATAATTCTTGATCTTAAACCCTATGTCTGTTGCATTGGTGGAATCATTTACCGTTTCATTTAAATGCATGGCAAAGCATATCCTTATGAACTCATCAAAAAAAGAAACGTCCTCTCACTGTCAACTGCGTTTGTTTTCAGCAAACTTAACATGTGTAAATATTTGTATGAACATAACAAGATTCAACAACTGAGACATAAACTGAACAAGTTCCACAGACATGTGACTAACAGAAATTGAATAATGTGTCCCTGAAGAAAGAGGGGGTCAAAATCAAAAGTAAGTCAGTATCTGGTGTGGCCACCAGCTGCATTAAGTACTGCAGTGCATCTCCTCCTCATGGACTGCACCAGATTTGCCAGTTCTTGCTGTGAGATGTTACCCCACTCTTCCACCAAGGCACCTGCAAGTTCCCCGACATTTCTGGGGGGAATGGCCCAAGCCCTCACCCTCAGATCCAACAGGTCCCAGACATGCTCAATGGGATTGAGATCCGGGCTCTTCGCTGGCCATGGCCACTGACATTCCTGTCTTGCAGGAAATCATGCACAGAACGAGCAGTATGGCTGGTGGCATTGTCATGCTGGAGGGTCATGTCAGGATGAGCCTGCAGGAAGGGTACCACATGAGGGAGGAGGATGTCTTCCCTGTGAAGCACAGCGTTGAGAATGCCTGCAATGACAACAAGCTCAGTCCGATTATGCTGTGACACACTGCCCCAGACCATGATGGAAACTCCACCTCCAAATCAATCCTGCTCCAGGGTACAGGCCTCGGTGTGACGCTCATTCCTTCGATGATAAACGCGAATCCGACCATCACCTCCGGTGATGCAAAACTGTGACTCGTAAGTAAAGAGCACTTTTTGCCAGTCCTGTCTGGTCCAGCGACGGTGGGTTTGTGGCCATAGGCGACGTTGTTGCCAGTGATGTCTGGTGAGGACCTGCCTTACAGCAATTCTACAAGCCCTCAGTCCAGCCTCTCTCAGCCTATTGCGGACAGTCTGAGCACTGATGGAGGGATTGTGCGTTCCTAGTGTAACTCAGGCAGTTGTTGTTGCAATCCTGTACCTGTCCCGCAGGTGTGATGTTCGGATGTACTGATCCTGTGCAGGTGTTGTTACACGTGGTCTGCCACTGCAAGGATGATCAACTGTCCGTCATGTCTCTCTTTTGCACTGTCTTAGGCCTCTCACAGTACGGACATTGCAACTTATTGCCCTGACCACATCAGCAGTCCTCATGCCTTCTTGCAGCATGCCTAAGGCACATTTACACAGATGAGCAGAGACCCTGGGCATCTTCCTTTTGGTGTTTTTCAGCGTAAGTAGAAAGGCCTCTTTAGAGTCCTAAGTTTTCATAATTGTGACCTTAATTGCCTACAGTCTGTAAGCTGTTAGTGTCTTAACGACCGTTCCACAGGTACATGTTCATTCATTGTTTATGGTTCATTGATCAAGCATGGAAAATAGTGTTTAAACCCTTTACAATGAAGATCTGTGAAGTTATTTAGATTTTTACAAATTATTTTTGAAAGACAGGGTCCGGAAAAAGGGATGTTTCTTTTTTTTGCTGGGTTTATAA
Source organism: Oncorhynchus mykiss (assembly GCF_013265735.2). Classification (NCBI taxonomy): domain Eukaryota; kingdom Metazoa; phylum Chordata; class Actinopteri; order Salmoniformes; family Salmonidae; genus Oncorhynchus; species Oncorhynchus mykiss. The sequence continues at coordinate 11,264,640 of NC_048588.1, read as the reverse complement.
TCTATAATCATTCTATCTGAAGTGAATCCCCTAGTTGTCATCACCCTAGATAGTTTACAATAGGGATTCTTATTAGAGATGTCCTTCTCACCTAATATCCCATGCTGTTCAGAAATTCTAAGGTAATATCGTGAGTCAAATTCGAGCCTAGTGAAAGGGTTACATGTGGAATCGACAAGTTCAACCCTTTTATTCCATGGGGAGCATATGTCTTACACTGACTTCTTCCAGCAGACTCGGTGTGGTTTTCTCCACTTCTTTCAAGGATGTTCTTGCTTCCTTCTGTGGAATATAGTGCATAGTCTCCCACCACAACAGACCAGGCACCAATATACAGTGCCTTGCGAAAGTATTCGGCCCCCTTGAACTTTGCGACCTTTTGCCACATTTCAAGCTTCAAACATAAAGATATAAAACTGTATTTTTTTTGTGAAGAATCAACAACAAGTGGGACACAATCATGAAGTGGAACGACATTTATTGGATATTTCAAACCTTTTTAACAAATCAAAAACTGAAAAATTGGGCGTGCAAAATTATTCAGCCCCCTTAAGTTAATACTTTGTAGCGCCACCTTTTGCTGCGATTACAGCTGTAAGTCGCTTGGGGTATGTCTCTATCAGTTTTGCACATTGAGAGACTGAATTTTTTTCCCATTCCTCCTTGCAAAACAGCTCGAGCTCAGTGAGGTTGGATGGAGAGCATTTGTGAACAGCAGTTTTCAGTTCTTTCCACAGATTCTCGATTGGATTCAGGTCTGGAATTTGACTTGGCCATTCTAACACCTGGATATGTTTATTTTTGAACCATTCCATTGTAGATTTTGCTTTATGTTTTGGATCATTGTCTTGTTGGAAGACAAATCTCCGTCCCAGTCTCAGGTCTTTTGCAGACTCCATCAGGTTTTCTTCCAGAATGGTCCTGTATTTGGCTCCATCCATCTTCCCATCAATTTTAACCATCTTCCCTGTCCCTGCTGAAGAAAAGCAGGCCCAAACCATGATGCTGCCACCACCATGTTTGACAGTGGGGATGGTGTGTTCAGCTGTGTTGCTTTTACGCCAAACATAACGTTTTGCATTGTTGCCAAAAAGTTCAATTTTGGTTTCATCTGACCAGAGCACCTTCTTCCACATGTTTGGTGTGTCTCCCAGGTGGCTTGTGGCAAACTTTAAACGACACTTTTTATGGATATCTTTAAGAAATGGCTTTCTTCTTGCCACTCTTCCATAAAGGCCAGATTTGTGCACTATACGACTGATTGTTGTCCTATGGACAGAGTCTCCCACCTCAGCTGTAGATCTCTGCAGTTCATCCAGAGTGATCATGGGCCTCTTGGCTGCATCTCTGATCAGTCTTCTCCTTGTATAAGCTGAAAGTTTAGAGGGATGGCCAGGTCTTGGTAGATTTGCAGTGGTCTGATACTCCTTCCATTTCAATATTATCGTTGGGATGTTTAAAGTTTGGGAAATCTTTTTGTATCCAAATCCGGCTTTAAACTTCTTCACAACAGTATCTCGGACCTGCCTGGTGTGTTCCTTGTTCTTCATGATGCTCTCTGCGCTTTTAACGGACCTCTGAGACTATCACAGTGCAGGTGCATTTATACGGAGACTTGATTCCACACAGGTGGATTGTATTTATCATCATTAGTCATTTAGGTCAACATTGGATCATTCAGAGATCCTCACTGAACTTCTGGAGAGAGTTTGCTGCACTGAAAGTAAAGGGGCTGAATAATTTTGCACGCCCAATTTTTCAGTTTTTGATTTGTTAAAAAAGTTTGAAATATCCAATAAATGTCGTTCCACTTCATGATTGTGTCCCACTTGTTGTTGATTCTTCACAAAAAAATACAGTTTTATATCTTTATGTTTGAAGCCTGAAATGTGGCAAAAGGTCGCAAAGTTCAAGGGGGCCGAATACTTTCGCATGGCACTGGAACTACCAAAAATCACTTAATCTAATCTATAACTTTAATTAATTTAACAAACCCTTCATTAAGCTGACAGTCACCAAAATTGGAAACGAGAATGACTTAAAAATATATTTTTAGTGCATTCGGAAAGTATTCACACCCTAAAATCTTTAGCGAATTTATTGCAAATACAAAACAGAAATACCTTCAGAGGGTTGTTATGAGACTTGAAATTGAGCTCAGGTGCATCCTGTTTTCAGTGATCATCCTTGAGATGTTTCTACAACTTGATTGGAGTCCACCTGTGGTAAATTTACTTGATTTGACATGATTTGGAAAGGCACACACCTGTCTATATAAGTTCCCACAGTTGACAGTTTATGTTTGAGCAAAAACCATGCCATGAGGTCAAAGGACTTGTCCGTAGAGCTCTGAGACAGGATTGTGTCGAGGCACAGACCTGGGGAAGGGTACAAAAACATTTATGCAGCATTGAAGTTCCCCAAGAACACAGTGGCCTCATTCATTCTTAAATGGAAGAAGTTTAGAACCACCAAGACTCTATAACCTAGAGCTGGCCGCCCGGCTAAACTGAGCAATGGTGGGAGAAGGGCCTTGGTCAGGGAGGTGACCAAGATCCCCATGGTCACTCTGACAGAGCTACAGAATGACTACCATCTCTGCAGCACTCCACCAATCAGGCCTTTATGGTAGAGTGGCCAGATGGAAGCCACTCCTCAGTAAAAGACACATGGCTGCCCGCTTGGAGTTTGCCAAAAGGCACCTAAAGGACTCTGTTTGATCCTAGTAGAGCTACTAGAGCTTATTCCGTGTTCTAAGTCTGGACAGGTCTTTATCTAAACGTGCTTTAGACTTCCCCTCTGTCATCTCCCTCCTTGTCTAGAGGACATAAGCCTGGGTGTAAGGGACAGTTCTATATCTTCTCTCTCCAGTCTAGGTTGTTTGCTGTTTCTCACTAAGCCCATAGATGTGAGGTTTTTACACCAGCATCAGAGATGAGCTGGTGACCTTTGACACCAGCACTGATGAGAAAGAAGGATTAGACGACTCAGGGGACTGGTATCGGTTGAGCGAGGAGCAACTGGGAAGAGCGGTCAAGTGCTGCAAAGAAGACCAAGAAAAGCTGCAGCTGAACCAGAACAGAGCAGTATGTCTTGCCCGTCCTAGTTAAGGCATATGTAGTAAGTCTCTGTAATGTTAATGTTTTAAAACTGTAAATTATTTTTTTCAGTAATGTCCTTTTCATTATATGTCGGACCCTTGGAAGACTATCTGTCGCCATTGCATCGGCTAATGGGGTTCCCAATAAAATCAACAACAAAAAAATAATGTTAATTACTCTCTTGTTCAGAGTGGTAGGCGTGAAGCGTGAGGGCAAGAGGGCATTCATGTAACTCTGGGCTATATTTAGCTGATTATTCTGAAAACTTTTTTTTTTTTACGCTTGTGCACTGATTAGTGTCAATGTGAGCATCTTGGCCGGGGGTGGATCTGGCCTAGTGAAGGGGAAAGGAGCAGAGGGAGACAGCCGGAAGGTACAGTCCCTGACAGCCAGCACGGCCCACTGAGGTAATTGGAGCAGAGGCTTCGGGCTGAAGCCAGAACGCTGAGAGGGTAGGAGTAGAGCAATGGGCCAATCTGGTTCTGTACACACAGAACTCCTCCAGAACCACAGCGTCGGTTATACAACTCTCCACCAGGGGGCACAACTTCCTCAGAGAATATGTCATTCTTATCCTTTCTATGTTAAAAGACAATTCTTTTTTTGTTTTAGAGTGTCGCAATGTATGAGAACCATTTATCCAGATTTTTGCAATTCACTGTTTTGTTTTACAATCGACTATTGGTTTGAACATTTCAACAACACGTTCTTGTTGTTTATGTACCAGCCCTTTAACCAGTCCATACTGCATGTTTTCCCTTAATCACCAGAATATTTTTTTGTAACCTTTTCCCTTTATCCTTCGTTCACAATTTAGTGGCTATATCCAGGAAAGCCAAAGTTCCAAAAGATAGGCCTAAAATAGGATATAAGAGATCATACTTTTTTGCAACATGTTTGTTGGTCTGATGTGATTAATAAGGAGCATCCAGATGCTGCACTTGATGTCTTGATCACTTTCCAATTATTGGTAAACATGCACGTGTTAAGAAACTGTTAAGGCTCCATGGATTGATGAGGAATTGAAAACTGTATGGTTGAAAGACACGGGGCAAAAGGAGTAGCTAATAAGTTGCTAGTAGCTGCACTGACTGGCTGACTTACTTCAAATTTAGAAATGATGTGACTAAACTCAACAAAAAGAAGAAACTGTATTATGAAGCCAAGATTAATTATATAAAAACTTGAGTACTTTAAATGAAATTATGGGCAGAAACACAAATTCATCTTCTTCTTTCATTGAATCGGATGGCTCATTCATCACAAAAGCCTTTTGATGTTTCCAATTATTTTAATTATTACTTTGTTGGCAAAGTGGGCAAACTTAGGCAGGAAATGCCAACAATGAACAGTGAGTCATGTATAAAAAACTAATAAGAAAGAAAAGCATTGCAAGTTTGAGTTTTGTAAAGTTAGTTTGGGAGAGGTGGATTTTTTGTTGTTGTTATCAATCAATAATGACAAACCTCTTGGCATTGACAACTTAGATGGATAGATACTGAGGATGGTAGCTGACTCTATAACCACTCCATTCCGCCATATCTTTCATCTGAGTTTAGAAGAAAGTCTTTGTCCTCAGGCCTGGAGGGAAGCCAAAGTCATTCCGCTACTCAAGGGTGAGTGGTAAAGCAGCCTTTACTGGTTCTAACAGCAGACCTATTAGCTTGCTGCTAGCTCTTAGCAAACTGTTGGAAAAAATTGTGTTTGACCAAATACAATCCTACTTCTCTTTAAACAAATTAACAAACAACAGACTTTTAGCAGATGTTATTGCGGGTATAGCGAAATGCTTGTGCTTCTAGTTCCGACAGTGCAGCACATCTAACAAGTAATATTTAACAATTTCTCAACAAATACCTAACACGCACATCTAAGTGAAGAATATATAAATATATGGACAAGCAATATAAGAGTGGCATAGACTGGGATACAGTAGTATAGAATACAGTATAAACACTACCGTTCAAAGGTTTGGGGTCACTTAGAAATGTCCTTGTTTTTGAAAGAAAAGCATTTTTTTGTCCATTAAAATAAATCAAATTGATCAGAAATACAGTGAAGACATTGATTATGTTGTAAATGACTATTGTATCTGGAAACGGCAGATTTTTTTATGGAATATCTACATAGGCGTACAGAGGCCCATTAACAACAACCATAACTCCTGTGTTCCAATGGCACGTTGTGTTAGCTAATCCAGGTTTATCATTTTAAAAGGCTAGTTGATCATTAGAAAACCCTTTTGCAATTATGTTTGCACAGCTGAAAACTGTTGTACTGGTTAAAGAAGCAGTAAAACTGGCATTAGTCCACCTATATCAATGGGTCGTTTTCTTCCCCTCATGCTTTAAACTGTGGAATACCGCAGGGCAGCTGCCTTTACTTAATATATATCAATGACCTTCCTCATGCCTCATCTGAAACTCAAGCAACTATATTTGCAGACAATACTACATTTTATACAGCAAGACAATCGGTTTGAACCCCAAGAAAACCAAGGTTCTGTTGATCTGTTCCACCAGGAAAATGCCAACAGTATGGGGAAGTACAAATTGAGGAAGTGGCAGAAACCAAGCTACTAGGGGTGCAGCTAGACAACTGCTTATCATGGTCATCTCAAATAACAAACTATGTAATAAAACAAATTAAAACTGCACGCGTGATCAGAACGATAGCTAAATGATTATCGGGAAAGATTCTTAATCAAACAACCCAAGCATTAATTGGGAGTCAGGTGAACTACTGTTCTGTGGTCTGGGAAAATGCATCAGCAATTGAAATTAGGAGGCTGCAGATTGCACAGAACAAAGCAGCAAGGATTGTTTTAAGGTGGCGATATAATTCTTCAGTTGTAGTCATGCTCAATGCTCTTGGTTGGTCATCAATCAACAAGATAATTGGAAGAAAGAAATGCTTATTTTATTTCACAATTTACACCATTTAAAACTGCCAAACTATTCACAACAGTATTTAGTTGGTAAGAGACAGACATTTAGTAAAAACTAAGAATAGATTGTCCACCATCTATGTGGGCCGGTTAAGGAGTATTGGTGTCTCTGAGGGGTCTTTGGCCTGGTTTGCTAACTACCTCTCTCAAAGAGTGCAGTGTATAAAGTCAGAACATCTGCTGTCTCAGCCACTGCCTGTCACCAAGGCTGTACCCCAAGGCTCGATCCTAGGCCCCACGCACTTCTCAATTATGGAGACGCAATTTATTGATCGGCAGGTAAGGGTGCACTCGAGCGGCTAGATGTTCTTTACCATTCAGCTATCAGATTTGCCACAAATGCTCCTTATAGGACACTGCACTCCAGTGATGTGCACTCCAGAAAAGACACAAATAAAAATAGCGAAACATCAAAAAAGGGATCCTTTTTAGATAAAAATCTACTAAATATATTCATATGTCACCAAATAATTGGTTAGCACTGTCTGGGCTAGATCTCTGTTGAAAACAATTCTGAATGATTTGATAGCTTCCATCGCATCATCCACTAAAAGTTAGATTAAAGAGAGAGGTTTAAAAGTGCTCAAGTAGGCTTTGCACTTTCCCCTGGGATTTATTTAGCAAAGATGATAACACATAATCACTCCGGACAGGCACAAGCAAAAACACATGACATAAATGTTGCAGCAGCCTAGGCCACACCAAAACATTAAAAATCTGACATGCTGTATGGGATCAAAACGAGACAATTTTTCCATCTGATCAACTGTAGGCTACTATTAAGAGCAGCTGCATACAGCCTATGCGCCCTGTCCATCTGGTCAGGGTAAACTAATGTAACGTTATGTATTGATAGTCCATTTGTGTGTCAGGAGAAAATGGGAATGTGATCAAATTTGGATTATAATCCAAATTGGGCTGGCTAGGATGCCTATACGTTTTTAATCCAAAATTATTACCTGGAATGAATCAATAAACATAATAGTGATAGCAGATGTAAGTCATTTTTTTTGGGAAGGTCTACAGTTGCATAGGCCTGCATGATGCAAACATGCATATTATCTATTGTCTATCAGTTGTTGTCTAGGTGTCTGGGTAGAGGAAATCTCCCTCCTAATCTAGTCTAAATATAATTTATAATTTATATGAACAAATATAAGGTAGCTGCAGTTTAAATGGGTTTAAAACCATGTGACTTGACTAGGAAAAACTGTTCCCAGCATAGCTCATATAAAACCTTTTTACAACTGGTTAATCACTGTCATACCTTATAGGGTCCAGAGTTTTCCTAGTTAGGTTAACATATAAGGAAAAACTTATAGGCCCCAGGAGGTAAAAACTGCCCCACCGCTCTGGGGTATATGGTGTCACCAGTCTGCTTGCAGTTGTCAGTTATCGTCAGGTATGTGGATGATCAGGCCGTTATTCAGGAACGTTTCTTGAGCTACTTTGATGTGTCAAGTGGGCGAGATGCGCAGTCAGAGTTTGACTTTAGAGAAACTCGTTGTCCAAACCTACGATGGCGCAGCTGTAATGGAATGTACACTGTATCTGCTATTTGTATTTACAGCTAAGTCCCCTCCTGTTCCCTGATTAAGAGGTGATGACTACTCCACTCCACTACCATTGTCAACTTTCTCCTGACATGAACTGAAGCCATGACATCTCATGTGTCCGCTCATCCACTGGCACATTGAATGTTTCCCTTCCAAGCACTGTGAGAACCCCTATCAATTTTTTCTCATTACTGTATGTAGAGTCAATCACATACACAATCACATTATTACACATCAGAGACTTTACTCCTTGCTTGTACTAACTCATTCTTAGCTCTTTTGTCTAACTGTGTAGTGTGCTGTTGTTTTTTGTCTTCCCAGTAAAATCCTGTCCTGCACTGGTCAAGCCTCTGAACACCTCCTCTCATGCCTCATACCCTCATTCAATCACTGCTGTGATCCCTTTCCAACACGGTGTAATTAGTCCTCTCTTTCCCATTCCCCATAATATTGTACTGTAAATGTCTTTATTAAATGCTTTTGGTTAAAATAATTAGTCTTTGATGATTTTTTTAAACAGACTTTGTGGTCTCCGTGTGTTTCATGCCTATTTTTACACACTGAATGTTGTCCTGTCAACACGTGTGCCCTCTTTTTATTTATTTAACCTTTTATTTCACTAGGCAAATCAGTTAAGAACACATTCTTATTTACAATGACAGCCTACCAAAAGGCCTCCTGCGGGGATGGGGGCTGGGATTAAAAATAAATTAATAAATATATATATATATATATATATATATATATATATATATATAGGACAAAACACGCATCACGACAAGAGAGACAACACAACACTACCTAAAGAGAGACCTAGCAAGGCAGCAACAACATAGCAAGGCAGCAACACACGACAACACAGCATGGTAGCATCACAGCATGACAACAACATGGTAGCAACACAACATGGTAGCAGCACAAAACATGGAACAAGCATTATTGGGCACAGACAACAGTATGAAGGGAAAGAAGGTAGAGAAAACAATACATCATGCAAAGCAGCCACAACTGTCATTAAGAGTGTCCATGATTGAGTCTTTGAATGAAGAGATTGAGATAAAACTGTCCAATTTGAGTGCTGCAAAGAAAGACCTAGTTAGGATGCAGCTGGTCCAGAAGAGAGTGGCATGTCTTGCTCTTCATTGTAATTTTACCTTTATTTAACTAGGCAAGTCAGTTAAGAACAAATTCTTATTTACAATGACGGCCTACCCCAGCCAAACCCTAACCTGGACGATGCTGGGCCAATTGTGTGCCGCCCTATGGGACTCCCAATCATGGCCGGTTGTGATGCAACCTGGAATTGAACCAGGGTCTGTAGTGATGTCTCTAGCACAGTGCCTTAGACCGCTGCACAACTCGGGGGCCCCTAGAGGGCAAATCAGGAGGCTAATATTAATACTATGCATGCCAGTCTCTCTTGGCTAAGAGTTGAGGAAAAACTGACTGTGTCACTTTTTGTTTTTATAAGAAACATTAATGTATTGGAAATACCTAATTGTTTGCATAGTGAACATCCACACAGCATTGACACACACACTTACCCCACCTGACATGCCATCAGGGGTCTTTTCACAGTCCCCAGGTCCAGAAAAAATTTAAGGAAATGTACAGTATTATACAGAGTGCATGGAACGCCATTCCATCTCATATAGAGCAAGAGAACAGCAAACCTGGTTTCAAAAAACAAATAAAGCAACAACTCACAGCACAACTCCTCTCCTCATGTGACTTACTTGTTGTGTGTATGTACTGACAATTAATGTGTAGCTGATAGATATAGATGTACACGCACACATACTACTGTGCATGTTCATGTTTTTAAATGTATGTAAATTGTAACGTTTTTTGTCTAATGTGTTTTTTGTTATATGTCGGACCCCAGTAAGACTAGCTGTCACCATTGGTGTTGGCTAATGGGGATCCTGATCTATTCCTTGAAGCCTTAGAGATACAGAGACAAATATACATATGTGTACAGTAAATACTATGTATACAGTACCAGTCTAAAGTTTGGACGCATCTACTCATTACAGGGGTTTTCATTATTTGTACTATTTTCTACATTGTAGAATAGTAGTGAAGACATCAAAACGACGAAATAATACATATGGAATCATGTAGTAACCAAAAAGTAGCCACCCTTTGCATTGGTATTATCTTAACCAGCTTGTTCAAAACTGTTCAACTATCAAACTATGATGGGTACAGGGAAAAATAGAGTATCATGTAGTAGCCTAAACCTATTGCTGTTACATTGAACTGGGTGAATTGAATATGAATGAGAGTCATCCAATATGCTGTAATAGAAATACGGCCATGCTCATGAAAAAAAAAATCCCCCTCCCTCATCTCAAAGGCCACTGACCGCCACTGGTCCAACTGGTATATATGACTTCCCACTTGGTTATGAATGTAGCATTAGCTAGCAGTTAGCGTGTCTTAGCATACACTAGATAGGAAGCTATAGCCTTTAGTTACTAACTAGCTGCTTTAATCGCACCACTACTCTACTACAACCTCATTACCACTGAATATGAAAATAACTTTGCTGTTTGATGAGAAATTTGTCTTGTACGTCTTAAATTAAATTTAATTATCCATAGAAAAGTTGTTCAAGTGCCTTATTCTCTATGTTCTTGTCAAGAATAGGTTCCTTTGGTGATTTATAAATACATTGAGATGCAAGCTGTGACATGGGAAGTCAATCCCAAGGACATCATCTCATTAAAAAGCCACACTGGTTGTCCAACACACCCAACTCAAAAGTGCCACCCCATAGCCTTCACAGGAAAATACTCTGAGAAAAGAATTCAGTTATGGAACTGTACAGTAGGCGTATGCATGTACTATTGTGTGTATTATATACTGCTTGATGTGATGGTAAAACCATCTGGTCTATGCTGTGTGTGGAATTCGTATAAGTTTGTATGGGGTGTACTAGACTACACTTTTAGAAAAAAGGTGGTATCTAAAACCTAAAAGAGTTCTTCGGCTGACCTCATAGGATAATTCTTTGAAGAACACTTTTTGGTTCCAGATAGAATCCTTTTGGTTCCAGCTACAACCCTTTAGGAGCCCATGTAGTGCCCCCAATGTGACGTGTCAGCTGTCTCTGTGGACACACACACACACTACTTGACACACAAAGTTACACATTATTGTCAGGATACAGCCTGTCTCCCCCATCTCTCTCTTCCTGTCCTCCATACATGTGATTCAACCAATGAGATTAGTCAATACTCTACTTAGCCATGAAAATATAACAATAATCTAATTATTTCACTCCTGTGCTCCTCAAGTACTAACACAACTGTGCTTAGAGCAAAATGCAGTGGTGCAAATCAACCTATTACAGCACATAACAACAGAGCACAATATCAACTGTCATTGAGTGAGCAAGAAAATGACACATATAGGAGAGATATTGAAAAGAGACAGGGAGAGAGGGAGCAGATGTTTTAGCATGTTTTTTTTTAAAAATAGATAGATTTTGAGTTAGACAAACTTCTATTTTTGGGGGGCAGGGACATATACAGGATGCTACCCTAAACAACATAACCTTCACTCCAAATCAAAACTCCAAACCTACAACCATGCTGTGTTGTCATGTGTTGCTGCCTTGCTATGTAGTTGTCTTAGGTCTCTCTTCATGTAGTGTTGTCTCTCTTGTCGTGATGTGTGTTTTGTCCTATATATATATATATATTTAATCCCAGCCCCCATCCCCGCAGGAGGCCTTTTGGTAGGCTGTCATTGTAAATAAGAATGTGTTCTTAACTGATTTGCCTATTTAAATAAAATAAATATAACAAAAGGAGGAGACACATGTTGACAGGACAACATACAGTATGTTGATGTTCTACAACACAGACGAACAACAAATAAACAAAGGTGTCCATATATAAAGTGCCGCACTGTGCCAACAACTAGCTTGCTTTATGTAACATATGAATATATTTATAAACAAACATCCTGTCGTCGTATAATAATTCTGGATCTTCTGTCATCATCCTCACACGCTAGGTTCAGACACTTCCTCCACCATCACATGGCCACTCAATAAGATCCAGCTATGACTCACTGCCCCATTCCCATTGAAGCTGGAGTGACATTGATTTAAACTCACTGAGTCTGACTCCAGTGAGCTCTGACATGAAGCGAGTTAAATATCAATTGACTGCAGTCTTTCATTTCTTCCCTTAATCTTTCATTCTTTACTCGTGTACAGATATTTTTATGCCCATATGGCTCTTTCTTCCCACTTCGTTTCCATCTTACCTTCAAAGGTTTGACTCCTCCCACTGATCACAAATCAATGTTGTTTCAATGTAATTTGTCAATGTATTGTGACGTGTAATCTATGTGGAAAATACATTGGATTTGAAGAAAGTCATCAATGTTAACTGTTACTTTGAGGATAAAAAATGAAAACCACAGGATTATGTCATGGTGGTATGCAATTTCAACATAGACAAACCTCGTATAAAATTTGTTGAATTGGTACCTTTGAAACATCAGCTCTTCAATGTAATATCCACTATCCACTAAACTTGTTATCGTGGTCAAATTACCGGCTGGGGGGCCCCATTGATTTTGATATGACATTAAAAATTGCAAACATTTCCCTCCGCCCTATGGCAAAATGTGTAGAATGGCACAAAATGTACTCTATGACGTAAAAAATGTATCTCCGGGTACACAGACCTGCAAGGAACTGCTGCAATTCATGATGAGTTCAAATGTTTTTGTTGCTCCCACCCCCATTAAAGCTCCCCATTCCTAATCTACAGCTACCCCTTCGGTCTCCCGTCCAGAGTCACTGAGTATTACCCATGGTCTATCATGAGAATAATTGTTGAGAAATTTTCACTTAATAGATTCAATGTTGCTATCGATGTCATTCCAAAGGATAGGTTCAACAGAACAAATTAAATGTAACCATACTTTATCAATCATATGTATCATCAATGATGCTATATAGGCCTATACAGCATTTGGGATGTCACCAACAGCTGCGGTTTAAATTCAGCCCAGGATTCAACTAAAAATAGACAATACATATAGGCCTAGCGTTTCAAGCTTTGGTTGATTTCAAATGGAGGTAATAATAAATATATTGGATTCACGTCTCGATCTCAACCAAAAGTTAAAGTTAAGAATAGCCAAGTTAAAGAATAGGATTAAGTCACATCAAAGTTAAAGAATAGGATTAAGTCAAATCCAAGTTAAAGAATAGGATTAAGTCAAATCCAAGTTAAAGAATAGGATTAAGTCAAATCCAAGTTAAAGAATAGGATTAAGTCAAATCAAAGGATTCAAAGTTCATTTAAAGTATGATTTGATTTAGTCCTGTTCTTGAACTTTCAGTTGAAATGGAGACATGAATCTAACATATCAATTATTCATTTGTAGACAAACTGGAATTAAAACCAGGCTCAGTGGCACAGATGGAGCTATCCAATCAGAAGATACGTCTCCTTCATAAGTTGATATTTGGTTGCGCTGACAACCAAACACAAGTCAATATCACTTTTCCAATATGGCAAATAGCATATTAACTTGTGGACAAGTTAACAAATGATATGTTGGATTCACGTCTCCATAATATAAAAGTTAAAGAATAGGATTAAGTCAGTGGCTCATATGGACCTATCCAATCAGTAGATATATCTCCTTTAAACATTGATAGTTGGTTGTATTGTCAACAAAACACAATTCATAATGACTTTTGTAAGACAGTAAATAATGTTAAGGCTGTAACGTCTGCTTCCAACTCACACTCTCAAACACATAGATCCCTGAACACAGCTCACTTCCCAGCCCACTTTCCAGCTCACACTCTCAAACACATAGATCCCCTGAACGCAGCTCACTCTCCAGACCACTTTCCAGCTCACACTCTCAAACACATAGATCCCCTGAACACAGCTCACTTTCCAGCTAACACTCTCAAACACATAGATCCCCTGAACGCAACTCACTCTCCAGATCCCAATCACCTGAATTCTGATCACCTGTTCACACACCTGTATGTCATTATCACACACTATTTAGTTCAGTTCTTTGCACCCCATCATTGTGATGGGATTGTTTGTTTTGTGACACACTTCTAGTCAGAGCGCTGGCTTTGCTGTAATTGTCTCCTCCCGTGTATGATAGTTCTTGCCTGCCTCACTAATGATGCCTTTTCCCTATTCACTGCCTGATTTCCTGTTATCAACCTATTGCCTGATCTCCCATACGGCGTTACTAGCCTTTCCCTGCCTGTACTGTTGACTTTTTGAACCCCCTGTGTATGATCTTCTGCCTGCCCCTGGACCCAGCTACCTGCCACCCTTTGTGGTCCTTTACAAATAAACACCCTGCGCTTGAAACCAGCTCCCATCGTGTTCATTACAAAGGCCATCTTACAAACTAATATAAGTATTTAGTTAACCTTAAAATTAGTAACATCCATGGCCACATTTTGAGGTTAATGTAACAAATGTCTTATGTAATAATAGAAAGCGTGCATGTTCAGGTTTGCAGTTCTGTGGAAATCTTCACAATTGCCAATAATCTGCACAGAATCTCATGGATCACTTGCACCATGTACTTTCATGCAATCTCAACTGCAATCCAGGTCATTTGGTGGTTGTGGTATTGCATGAAGCAGAGCGATAACACATCATGTTGTATAAACAAAATACCTGACATTGTATTCCCATTTTAACTTTTTGTGGTGCTTTTTAAATGGTTGAAAGCACAGTAATAAGACATGTAAGTGACATCTAAACCCAATCAATCCACTGGAATTTGGTTGTGCTTTTAGATAGTTTAAAGCCTGGTGAGTGGGTGACAAATGGTTGGAATCTCATTGTCTCCCAAATATTACCCAATTCTCCACATTGAAATTGTGGTGTGCCCAGAGGGCTCCTTTCATAGCCTTCCTTATAGTTTACATATGCAGGTTGTTTGGGGTCAGTTCTGCCACCTGAGTTGAGTGGTTGACTGTGGTGTTCTTTACGTCAACCCACATGGGGGGAAAAAATACATTTAAAATATTTTTTTACACATTTTTGGGGGATACATGTTAAAAATGAAAGTACATTCTGACATACAGTACCAGTCCAAAGTTGACACCTAATCATAACAGGGTTGTTCTTTATTTTTACTATTTTCTACAATGTAAAATAATGGTAAACTATGGAACAATGTAGAAACAAGCTAAACAGATCAGAATATATCCACCCTTTGCCTTGATTACAACTTTGCACAATCTTGGCATTCTCTCAACCAGCTTCATGAAGTAGTCACCTGGAATGCATTTCAATTAACAGGTGTGCCTTGTAAAGTCAATTTGTGGAATTTCTTTCCTCCTTAATGCATTTGAGAGCATTAGTTGTGACAAGGTGGGGGTGGTATACAGACGATAGCCCTATTTGGTAAAAGACCAAGTCCATGTTATGACAAGAACAACTCAAATAAGCAAAGAGAAACGACAGACCATTACTTTAAGACATGAGGTTCATTCAATGTGGAAAACCAAGAACTTTGAAAGTTTCTTCAAGTGCAGTCGCAAAACCATCAAGCACTTTGATGAAACTGGCTCCCATGAGGACCTCCACAGGAAAGGAAGACCGAGTTACCTCTGCTGCAGGGGATAAGTTAATTTGATACCAGCCACAGAAATCGCAGCTCAAAAAAATGCTTCAGAGTTCAAGTAACAGACACATCTCAACATCAACTGTTCAGAGGATACAACGTGAATCAGGCCTTCATGGCCGAATTGCTGCAAAGAAACCACTACTAAAGGACACCAATAAGAAGAGACTTGCTTGGGCCAAGAAACAATGGGCATTCGACAGGTGGAAATCTGTCCTTTGGTCTGATGAGTCCAAATTTGAGATTTTTGGTTCCAACCTCCGTGTCTTGATGATCTCCGCATATGTGGTTCCCACCATGAAGCATGGCGGTGTGGTGGCGCGTTGCTGGTGACACTGTCAGTGATTTATTTAGAATTCAAGGCACACTTAAACAGCATGGCTACCACAGCATTCTGTAGCGATACGCCATCCCATCTGGTTTGCTTTTAGTGGGACTGTCATTTGTTTTTCAACAGGACAATGACTCAGCACACCTCCAGACTGTGTAAGGGCTATTTGACCAGGGAGAGTGATGGAGTGCTGCATCAATGACCCTCCCTCCATAATCACCTGAGATGAGTCAGACCACAGAGTGAAGGAAAAGCAGCCGACAAGTGCTCAGTATATGTGGGAACTCCTTCAAGACTGTTTGAAAAGCATTCCAGGTGAAGCTGGAGTGTGCAAAACAGTCATCAAGGCAAAGGGTGGCTACTTTGAAGAATCTCATTTGTATTTGTTTGACACTTTTTTGGGGGTTAGAACTTGATTCCATATTTGTTATTTCATAGTGCTGTCTTCTCTTCTACAATGTAGATAAGAGTAAATAAAAACCCTTGAATGAGGTGTCCAAACTTTTGACTGGTAATGTATATTACGGAATGTACAATGCATTCGGAAAGTATTCATACCCCTTAACTTTCCACATTTTGTTACGTTACAATCTTATTGTAAAACGGATTAAATAGTTCCCCCTCTCAATCTATACACTACCTAATAATGACGAAGCAAAAACTGTTTTTTAGACTTTTGCTAATTTCTAAAATATCACATTCACATAAGAATTCACACCCTTTACTCAGTACTTTGAAGCACCTTTGGCAGCGATTACAGCCTCGAGTCTTCTTGGTATGATGATGCTACAAGCTTGGCACACCTATATTTGGGGAGTTTCTCCCATTTCTTATCTGCAGATCCTGCACAGCTATTTCCAGTTCTCTCCAGAGATGTTTGATTGGGTTCAAGTCCAAGCTCTGGCTGAGCCACTCAGACATTGTCTTGTCCCGAAGCCACTCCTGCGTTGTCTTGGCTGTGTGCTTAGGTTCATTGTCCCGTTGGAAGCTGAACCAGAGTTTTGCTGGTTCCAAACTTTTTCCGTTTAAGAATGATGGAGGCCACTATGTTCTTGGGGAACTTCAAAGCTGCTTCCACTTTTTGATACCCTTCTCCAGATCTGTGCCTCGACACAATCCTGTCTCGGAACTCTACGGACAATTCCTTCGACCTCATGGATTGGTTTTTGTTCTGACATTCGCTGTCAACTGTGGGAACCTACAGTTGAAGTCGGACGTTTACATACACCTTCGCCAAATACATTTAAACTCAGTTTTTCACAATTCCAGACATTTAATCATAGTAAAAATTCCCTGTGAAATGTCAGAATAATAGTTGAGATAATGATTTATTTCAGCTTTTATTTCTTTCATCACATTCCCATTGGGTCAGAAGTTTAGATACACTCAATTTGTATTTGGTAGCATTGCCTTTAAATTGTTTAATTGGGGTCAAACGTTTCGGGTAGCCTTCCACAAGCTTCCCACAATAGGTTGGGTGAATTCTGGCCCATTCCTCCTGACAGAGCTGGTGTAACTGAGTCAGATTTGTAGGCCTCCTTGCTCGCACATGCTTTTTCAGTTCTGCCCACAAATATTCTATGGGATTGAGGTCAGGGTTTTGTGATTGGCCACTCCAATACCTTGACTTTGTTGTCCTTAAACCATTTTGCCACAACTTTGGAAGTATGCTTGGGGTCATTGTCCATTTGGAAGAGACATTTGCGACCAAGCTTCATCTTCCTGACTGATATCTTGAGATGTTGCTTCAATATAACCACATCATTTTCCTACCTCATGATGCCATCTATTTTGTGAAGTGCACCAGTCCCTCCACAGCAAAGCACCCCCTCAACATGATGCTGCCACCTCCGTGCTTCACAGTTGGGATGGTGTTCTTTGACTCCCAAGCCTCCCCCTTTTTCCTTCAAACATAACAATGGTCATTATGGCCAAACAGTTCTATTTTTGTTTAATCAGACCAGAGGACATTTCTCCAAAAAGAACGATCTTTGTCCCCATGTGCAGTTGCAAACCGTAGTCTGGCATTTTTATGGCGGTTTTGGAGCAGTGGCTTCTTCCTTGCTGAGCGGCTTTTCAGGTTATGTCGATATTGGACTCGTTTTACTGTGGATATAGAGACTTTTGTACCTGTTTCCACCAGCATCTTCACAAGGTTCTTTGCTATTGTTCTGGTATTGATTTGCACTTTTCGCACCAAAGTACCTTCATCTCTATGAGACAGAACTTGTCTCCTTCCTGAGCAGTATGACGCCTGTGTGGTCCCACGGTGTTTATACTTGAGTACCATTGTTTGTACAGATGAACGTGGTACCTTCAGGCATTTGTAAATTGCTCCCAAGGATGATCCAGACTTGTGGAGGTCTAGAATTTTGTGGAGGTGTGGAGGTTTTGGCTGATTTCTTTTGATTTTCCCATGATGTCAAGCAAAGAGGCACTGAGTCTGAAGGTAGGCCTTGAAATAGATCCACAGGTACACCTCCAATTGACTCAAATGATGGCAATTAGCCTATCAGAAGCTGCTATAGCCATGACATCATTTTCTGGAATTTTCCACGCTGTTTAAAGGCACAGTCAACTTAGTGTATGTTAGCTGCTGACCCACTGGAATTGTGATACATACAGTGATTTATAAGTGAAATAATCTGTCTGTAAACAATTGTTGGAAAAATTACTTATGCACAAAGTAGATGTCCTAACCGACTTGCTAAAACTATTGTTTGTTAACTAGAAATTTGTGGAGTGGTTGAAAAACAAGTTTTAATGACTCCAACCTAAGTGTGTGTACTTCTGACTTCAACTTGATATAGACCAGTGTTTGTGCCTTTCCAAATCATGTCCGATCAATTGATTTTTACCACAGGTGGACTCCAATCAAGTTGTAGAAACATTTCAAGGATGATCAGTGGAAACAGGGGGCACCTGAGCTCAATCTCGAGTCTCACAGCAGTGGCTGAATGCTAAATTAAATAATGCATTTCTGCTTTTTATTTTCAATAAATATACTAAAATCTAAACCTGTGTTCGCTTTGTCGTCATAGGGTTTTGTGTGCAGATTGATGGGGGGGAAAGGATTTCATAAATTTTAGAATAAGGCTGTAATGTAACAAATGTGGAAAAAGTGAACGGGTCTGAATACTTTCAGAATGCACTAATTGTATATCACAATATATGTTAAATACATCGAGAAATATATTTCAAAATACATTCTGAAATACTGTACATTATTAGGAAATTATTTGTAAAATATATTCCAACATGCATTGAAATTAATTTGTAAGAAATATATTTTAGTGAATGTATGGTAAATAAAAAATAGGCTAATCGTATTGTTACAAAGTGGTGACTGTCTTAACAATGGCACTTTAGTATTGAATGCAATGTCATTCTCATTAAGAATTCAGGTGTGAAAGTATACAAGCTTAACCTTTTAAACACAGAACACATTAACATTGATGTAGTGATCAATACATAAAAAATAATTTATCATTTGATTTATTTATTTCACAAGTCTAAGCCAGGGGATGGGAGCTATATGGAATTGTTTTAAGGTCAGACCAAGGAGGATTTTACTATTTGATCTAGAATTGTAAGACCCCTTCAAGTATCAACAAAAATATATTCATAAATTATGTTTATGTTTACAGCTATTAGCTCATGAATATTTACATTTGAATCATTTTGCAGACATTCTTATCCAGAGTGATATACAGGAGCAATTAAAGTTAAGTCCTTGATCAAGGGCACAAACAGATTTTTTTTACTTAGTCTGCTTGGGGATTCAAACCAGCAACCTTTTGGTTACTGGCCCAACACTCTTAACCGCTAGGATACTTGTTATTCAAATGCATTGAATAAGAGATTCACTACATGGCACAACAGTCACCAAAAAAATCCAAAGGAAGTTTGTTCTGAAGTGTCCGTCCTATATCTGAGAGATATAACAAAGATCAGGATACTTTTTTTCACACGTATTTAACCGCTTGTTTTATGGCACTGAACAGTCTCCTATTGTACCAGTCAAAAGTTTGGACACACCTACTCATTCTAGGGTTTTTATTTGTACTATTTTCTACATTGTATAATAATAGTGAAGACATCAAAACTATGAAATAACACATATGGAATCATGTAGTAACCTAAAAAGTGTTAAACATAGAAAAATATATTTGACATTCTTCAAAGTAGCCACCCTTTGCCTTGAAAGCTTTGCACACTCTTGGCATTCTCTCAACCAGCTTCAAGGGGTAGTCACCTGGAATGCATTTCAATTAACAGGTGTGCCTTGTTAAAAGTTAATTTGTGGAACGTCTTAATGCGTTTGAGACAATCAGTTGTGTTGTGACAAGGTAGGGGTGGTATTCATGGCACTAGCCTTATTTGGTTAAAGACCAGCTCAAATAAGCAAAGAGAAATGACAGTTCATTACTTTAAGACATTTTCAGGGATGTCATGGTCTGACAAACACCGCTCTAGCACTGTCACCTTTCACAATCACATGTATTTATAAAGCCCTTTTTACATCAGCAGATGTCAAAGAGATTTATACAGAGACCCAGCCTAAAACCCCAAACAGCCAGCAATGCAGATGTAGAAGCACGGTGGCTAGGAAGAGACCTAGAGAGGAACCAGGCTCTGAGGGGTGGCCAGTCCTCTTCTGGCTGTGCCGGGTGGAGATTGTAAGAGCGCATGGCCATTAAGGCCAGGTTGTTCTTCAACAACATAGGCGGATGTGGAGGATTGAAACACATACAACGCCAAAAAAAACATCTCTAGCTGAAATTGATTCATTGTGGATAAAAAAAAAATATATATAATTATATTTCCGTGGGGGCACCCAGATCAACTTTAGAGGGTTTACGAAGCCGAATTAGGAACCACTTTGCCCACCCTTTAGACTAGATGGTTTAGCTATGTATTTCTGGAATATTGTCAGGCATTACATGCATTTGAGCAGATTTTTTTTGTGACGTTAAATGTATCGAAATAAAATAAAAATCCCGTATGGGGGAAGGCTTTGCAAATAGTTTCTAGCAGGTGACTGAACTACAAACAAAAACAGGCCATAACACTAAAATACCCTCTAAGGACAAATCTAGAGCTCTTTCCTCTGGTCTAATCTTGAATTTCTTGATAAGGAGTTTGTAAGGGGCCAAACATATTAAAACTATGGATCAGCGAGCGAGATCCTATCACAGATGAATCACGGGCCATTTCCATTTTTTTTTTCTCCATAGAGCTACTGTCTGGGATTAAGGCTCTGGGGTCAGCAATGGGTGGACAAACACAGCCTTTCAATCTTTGATGCTCTGATAAGACCCTATCTGAGACCAGTCTGGAACAGATTGGGTCTCCCCCATATGGGCTCCCCTGCTCTGCTGTTCTACTTTTGGCTTTGAGAGTCTATCTCTCAGCCCTGAGCTCCAGCGAGATCCTAAGCAAACTGGCTCACATGGTATCTGCTGATCATCTTTTTCTGTCTAAAAGGCTCATGCGAAATGTCAGGGCCAAGGAGCTTGTAAATGTTCCTGCTTGCTGGTTCAATTAATTTCCCTTGGAAGGCAGAGTCAAGGAGGGCTAAGCATAATTGAACACACCCAACTTCAATTGGTCTTCTTTAGGATGCTGAGAAGCTGGCCTGTGTTCTGACCTGACCCCTAGCAATGTATATTACTGTGGTGTGTGCACCCAACCCACATGGGCTAGGGCTTGTTGACTGTATGACCTTACCTGGCTAAGACCGGTTTTGTTAAACGACTACTTTGACTTAAAAGAAAAGCTCAATCAATTCTGCCTATCCGGTACCAATGGTAGTAGGCCTACCAGGTGATCGTTTAGAGATGACTGGCTGGAGCCCAAACCAGACATAACCAGATAATCGGATGCTCATAGCTAACCTTCACAGTCGTTTCTAGGTTCTACCCTCGCTCCCTCATCCATAGTCCCTCTAACCAATTCCTGGACAGCAGGGCCACACATTATTAAACTGAATAAAAATATATACATTTCAAAGATTTTACCAAGTTACAGTTCATAGAAGGAAATCACTCAATTGAAATAAATGAATTCAGCTAAAATCTATGGATTTCACATGACTGGGCAGGGGCGCAGCCATGGTTGGGCCAGAGTCCGACCCACTGGGGAGCCAGGCCCCCTCAGAAGATCCCGCAGGTGAAGAAGCTGTATGTGGAAATCCTGGGCTGGCATAGTTAACCGTAGTCTGCTGTTGTGAGGCCAGTTGGACGGTTCTGCTAAATTCTCTAAAATGACGTTGGAGGCGGCTTATGGTAGAAAAATTAACAACATGTTATGGCAACAGCTCTGTAATCATCATGCCAATTTCACCCTAATTGTCTGTGTGGTTGGTTCTTATATAGGGATGGAATTTGAGTCAAGATTTCTAAAGAAACATATTATTAAACACTTTCCAAATGTGGGTCTGTTGTAGACACACTTCCTATCTGCTTTCCTCGTGTCAAAATAAAAGTCCTGAACGTGCGCCATCTGAGCACAAACGAGCAATAACTTTTATTTTGACATGAGGAACCAACTGGGGGTATCATGTGTGTAGGTCCATCTGTGGGGAGAGGAGGAAACCATCTGGGATCCCTGGATCTCCTCCCAGAAGATCACGGAGGAAAAAGCACTCCTGCCAATGATGGTGGATAAATAAAGATGTCCCACTCAGGTCATTTACCATTGAAAAAAAATGGTCACAGATCAGGTCTGCTTAAGGGGTCTCTCCCATAGTCACTAAAGCATTGGCAGCTGGTTCTGGTCTGCTTAGTTCATTGACTGTATATAAACCAGAAAAGTAGTGAGTGAGATGTCTCTGCTCATGCAACCTTGCTGTCCTGTTGTATGTTAATGAACTAGCATGCAGAGCCAATAGAAAGATGTGTCAGTTTGATTCGGAGAGAGTCCTCAAGTTTTGATTACTTCTCAGAAGCTGTCCAGACTCAGACATATGTATTTCCAAACAAAATCCTCCTTCACTTGTATCAACCAGCAGAGTCAATAGCCTAGAGAAAAAAATATATATATATTGGTTGACAGTGTTCAAGTTTCAGACTGTTAAGAAGTTGTCCCACACCAGACATGTTTTTTTAACAAGATAATCTTTCACTTTGAACATAAAACAAGCCAATAACACCATTTATGTTTTTTTTTCTAGAAAACAACTGCATCACCCTGGCATTTGAAGAATGTTCATTTGAAAAACTACAGTGCCCTCTTGAGGAAATTAATGTGCAGTAGCATCCAATTAGTGACTCCAATGTTAACAGAGGCAGATCTATTGCAGTAAACGGAAATGAATGGCCACAAAAGGGAATTACTCACTGCAATTTTTACAACCACCTTTTATAATGCGTTGATATAAGATAGAGGGAACATACAGTCCTTGTGTTTACCTGTCATCCGCAGTAGGTAACATTGAGTACACGTTTACCAGTCCTTTCCAAGAGCTTGACTCTGATTACACCAAGTGGTGTATAATAGACTTCTGCTTTGCCAATTGACACATTTTTCATAGAAATATAAACTGACGTAAGATCAGCTGGATCATGAAGCCCACTGCCAGTGCATAGATTCCACTACCAGTCTAACTGCACCTCCATGAGAATCATAATCAACCTCAATATAGCACCATCAACTTGTAGCTCATGATAAACCTTCCATTTATTTTGATGACATTGAGGACATTGGTCAACAAAGCCTTAAGTTTAATGTTCTGGAGGAACACAGGATACAGTAAAAACTAAAACATTTTGGGAAAGGGCATTTTCATTGACTGGGTGTGTTTTGAGTGAGTGGGAGGTTTTAGTAGGTTTTTGTATATTATGAATCTGTTTGTGTGTGAGTGTATGTTCCTGTTCAACCTCTGTTTTGTATCGTCTGAGATCCCCAAAGATTGGAAAGCTGCCGCGGTCATCCCCCTTTTCAAAGGGGGAGACACTCTAGACCCAAACTGTTATAAACCTACATCCATCCTGCCCTGCCTTTCTAAAATCTTCTTGTTCAAATATGTTTTTTATTGAACACGCACAAGAATGTTGTATTGGTATAAAAGACAAGCATGAAATTCTAATCTAAACATAAACGATCAGACAGAAACAACAAGACCCAGAGTTCTGGGTACAAAACAAATATTACAAAACAAGACATACAGAACAAGGACAGGTAGAAGGTAGAGGGTAGATGTCACCCCCACCCTCTTATTCCCCCCTATTCCCCCCCAACTGCTCAGGTGACAGGACCAGCACATGCTGATTGAAATATTACAATTGAGAGTTAAAATGTACAAATTCACAGCGCCGACTGCTCCAAGAGAGGAAAGGCTGCCAGATTTGATCAAATGTTGATCATTTATTGTTCAGAATATATCTAATTCTTTCTAAGTGTACACTGTTGTAGTGGAAATTTCCTGTATTTACCAAATCATGAGAGCAAACCACACACAAATCAGAGTTATCATAAAGTCCATCTTTAATTATATGAGCTCCATCACAACCCTGTGACTCTCAGATCAATTCAGTGTCTATAAATGAATTCTCTGAGAGTCCTTACAAAACAGTTCTTAGTATAATTTATAGCCAAGACACACCCATCTCAACTCACATGACAAATAACAGATCTTGGGAACATTACAAAGGAAGACTTTACTTGAGAGAGGAGTATTCCATAGCCAGACAGCATTAACTATAAATTATCGTTCAGTTTGCTCTCCTAAAACGAGGTTCTACTTCTCGTTCTTGGTAGAACATAGTACCAAGACATTAGGATATATATCAATTGTCATTTTAGACACTCCCATTCTGGACAAGCTCACGGAGACACAGTGACTGGCACACAGACATTGTGGAGCCAAGAGATAATTGGTTCCCCGTCAATCATCCCTTAACATGGTTTAAAATATATGTTTACATATGAAGACAAGCTTGACCTCTCCCCTCTCTGCGGCCCAAGTAACTGAACCCTGACAGAGAACAGATAACTGCAACCGGCCAACAGTATTATCCACAAAATAGACATTCTAATGACATATCTCACATAAGCATGCAATAAAAATTAAACATCTTATCTATGTTACCCAACTATTCTGATTAATCCCCAACACTGTTTGCCAATTCGCTGAGCCATAATTTGGTAGAAGGAGCTTCCCTCCTTTTCCAAAACAACAAGATACATTTTTTTGACGAAATGAAACTGTAAGAGATGAGTTGTTTTGGGGGGTTGGTTAATCCGTTTAGGGAATCAGACACTCCCAGGATTATCAGAAGCGGGTCTGGGTCTGTTGAAGTCTCCAGAACTTCAGAGAGGATCCTTAAATTCCACACCAATAACCATACAAGCTAGAGCATAGGGCAAAGCAGTGGAGTAGTGTTCCCTGCGCAGCCTGACAATTATCTCACATAGGGGAGGTATCAGGAAATATACTATGCAGTTTAGTTTTGGAATAGTGTCATCTGTGTAATACCTTGAATTGTATGAGACGAAGTCTGGAATTAATGGAGCATGTGTGGATATACTCCAAGCTCTCTTCCCAGTCTGCCACCGAGATGTCAGTCCCTAGTTCTTCCTCCCATTTTGCCTTAATGACATCTGTAGAATGTGTGCTAACAGATTGAAAAGCATCATATAGACGAGATAACAGTTTGTCTGAGGTGGGGCATATTTTTATGCATTCGTCAAACATGGAAGGTTTAGCATTCCCAAATGTTGGGAGGAGTTTTCTAACATAGCCTCTAATTTGTAGGTATCTGAAAAAGTTACTTCTGGGAAGATAAGTTTCCCTCAGCAACTCAAAGGAGGCAAAGGTTCCTTCGATATATAGATCACCTATGGTATTTATCCCTAGCACTCCCCATTGCTCAAAGGTGTTATCAAGGTTAGAGGGGGCAAAGGAGAGATTCCTGGCAACAGGGAGCATGAATGATATTGGTCTAAGATCAAAGTGGACTTTAATTTGCTTCCAGATTCGGACTGTGCTATGTATAATAGGATTGTTACGATAAAGTGACATCTCCAGATTGGCAGGCGACAAAATCACAGCACCAATAGAGAAGGGGTGACACTCCTCACGCTCCATACTAAACCAGCTGGATGACAGAAGTGCGTCATCCAGCAAAAATGTAACAGTGCGGAGGTTAGCGGCCCAATAGTAAAATATAAAATTTGGGAGAGACAATCCTCCTTCCATCTTGGATTTACAGAGGAGTTTTTTTGTACCTATCCTGTGTGTTTTATAATCCCAGACGAAAGGATTGATAATTGAGTCCAGTTGTTTATGAAAGGACTTAGGTATGAATATTGGGATGTTCTGGTGTAGGTAGAGCAATTGTGGGAGGAAGACCATTTTAATGGCATTAATTCTTCCGAGCAGAGAAATTGAGAGAGTTCTCCAAAATGGTATGTTTGCCTTGAGTTTTTGCATCAGAGAGGGGAAATTCTCTTGAGATAGTGAGGAGTATTGTTGGGTAACTACAATTCCTAGGTAAGTACATTTTTCTGAAGAAAACTTAACTGGAAGATGTTCTAGCCGGGAGGTGTTTTGCAACCGTATGGGCATTAATTCGCTCGTTCCAATTTATTGTGTATCCCGACAAGGTACCAAACAAATTAATCACATCAAGAATAGCTGGGATACTAGCTTGGGGTTCTGTTACATAGACGAGAATGTCATCTGCGTATAGGGAAATCTTATTTAGAGTACAGTGCCTTGCGAAAGTATTCGGCCCCCTTGAACTTTTCGACCTTTTGCCACATTTCAGGCTTCAAACAAAGATATGAAACTGTATCTTTTTGTGAAGAATCAACAACTAGTGGGACACAATCATGAAGTGGAACAACATTTATTGGATATTTCAAACTTTTTTAACAAATCAAAAACTGAAAAATTGGGCGTGCAAAATTATTCTACAAATACCTAGGTGTCTGGTTAGACTGTAAACTCTCCTTCCAGACTCACATTAAGCATCTCCAATCCAAAATTAAATCTAGAATTGGCTTCCTATTTCGCAACAAAGCCTCCTTCACTCATGTTGCCAAAAATACCCTTGTAAAACTATCCTACACATTCTTGACTTAGGTAATTTACAAAATAGCCTCCAACACTACTCAGCAAACTGGATGTAGTCTATCACAATGCCATCTGTTTTGTCACCAAAGCCACATATACTACCCACCACTGTGACCTGTATGCTCTCGTTGGCTGGCCCTCACTACAATTTGTCGCCAAACACAGTGGCTCCAGGTCATCTATAAGTCTTTGCTAGGTAAATCCCCGCCTTATCTCAGCTCACTGGTCACCATAGGAACACCCACCTGTAGCACGCTCTCCAGCAGGTGTATTTCACTGGTCATCCCCAAAGCCAACACTTCCTTTGGCCGCCTTTCCTTCCAGGTTTCTGCTGTCAATGACTGGAACGAATTGCAAAAAAAAAAATCACTGAAGCTGGAGAATTATATTTCCCTCTCTAACCTTAAGCATCAGCTGTCAGAGCAGCTTACCGATCACTCTACCTGTACACAGCCAATCTATAAATAGCAACCCAACTACCTCATCCCCATATTGTTATTTATCCTCTTACTCTTTTGCACCCCAGTATCTCTATTTGCACATCATCTTCTGCACATCTATCACCCCAGTGTTAATGCTAAATTGTAATTATTTTGCCTCTTTGGCCTGTTTATTGCCTTACCTCCCTACTCTTCTACATTTGCCCACACTGTACATAGATTTTTCTATTGTGTTATTGACTGTGCATTTGTTTAACTCGATTGTTGTTTGTGTCACACTGCTTTGCTTTACCTTGGCCAGGTCGCAGTTGTAAATGCGAAATTGTTCTCAACTGGCCTACCTGGTTAAATAAAAAAATATACAGTGGCAAAAAAAAGTATGTGAACCCTTTGGAATTACCTGGATTTCTGAATAAATTGGTCCTAAGATTTGATCACAACAACAGACAAACACAACAATACACAAACACTGTGTGCTTAAACTAATAACACACACATTACTGTATTTTTATTGTCTATATTGAATACATAATTTAAACATTCACAGTGTAGGTTGGGAAAAAGTATGTGAACTCATAGGCTAATGACTTCTCCAAAAGATAATTGGAGTCAGGAGTCAGCTAACCTGGAGTCCAATCAATGATCGAAGATGTTGGTTAGAGCTGCTTTGTCCTATAAAAAACACTGATGTGAACCATGCCTCGAACAAAAGAGGGCTCAGAAGACCTAAGACTAAGAATTGTTGACCAGTCCACTGTAAGACAAATTGTCTATAAATGGAGAAAGTTCAGCACTGTTGCTACTCTCCCTAGGAGTGGCCGTCCTGCGCAGCGCAGAATGCTCAATGAGGTTAAGAAGAACCCTAGACTGTCAGCTGAAGATTTACAGAAATCTCTGGAACATGCTAACATCTCTATAGACGAGTACACAATACGTAAAATACTAAACAATAATGGTGTTCATGGGAGGACGCCACAGAAGTGAGTTGAAAGTTGAGTTGTTTGGAAGGAACACACAACACTGTGTGTGGAGAAAAAAAAAAATGCCCAGCACACCAACATCAAAACCTCATCCCAACTGTAAAGTATGGTGAAGGGAGCGTCATGGTTTGGGTCTGCTTTGCTGCCTCAGGGCCTGGTCAGCTTCCTGTCATCGACAGAAAAATGAATTCCCAAGTTTATCAAGACATTTTTCGGGAGAATGTAAGGCTATCTGTCCGCCAAATGAAGTTCAACAGAAGTTGGGTGATGCAACAGGACAACGACCCAAAACCCAGAAGTAAATCAACAACAGAATGGCTTCAGAAGAAAATACGCCTTCTGGAATGACTCGATTGAGATGCTGTGG
Organism: Oncorhynchus mykiss; assembly: GCF_013265735.2. Lineage (NCBI taxonomy): Eukaryota > Metazoa > Chordata > Actinopteri > Salmoniformes > Salmonidae > Oncorhynchus > Oncorhynchus mykiss. The sequence goes on along the minus strand of NC_048588.1, from coordinate 11,236,191 downwards.
CATGACTTCAAGAGAGCAGTTCACACCAGACATCCTAAGAATACTGCTGAACTGAAACAGTTTTGGAAAGACGAATGTTCCAAAATACCTCCTGACCATTGTGCAGAAAAACTGAACAGAAACTGTTTGTTTGAAGGTTATTGCTGCAAAGGAGGGTTAACCAGTTATTAAATCCAAGGGTTTACTTACTTGTTCCACCCTGCACTGTGGATGTTACCGCGCTGTGTTCAATAAAGACATGAAAAAGCATAATTGTTTGTGCTTTATTAGTTTAAACAGACTGTGTCTATTGTGATTTAGATGAAGATCAGATAAAATTGTATGACCAATTTATGCTGAAATCCAAGTAATTACAACGGGTTCACATACTTTTTCTTGACACGGTATGTGTGTGCACGTGTGTGTATGTGTGTGTCTGCTTTGCTTGTTTGTCTGCTGTTCTCTTTCCAGGTGGTTCTTGTAGTCCAGTCAGCATGTGTATGTTGTGTTCTGCAGTGTTGCCCAACTCTCCTCTTAGCATCTGTGAGCAAGATGCCGGTGTGGGCCCGCAGGACTCTGCAAATCTCAAAGAACATTTATACATTGAATCACCCTGAAAGTAATGTATTCCATTCCACTCTCCTGGGGTTAACACACACACACACCAATCATTTCCATGGCACGCTCTGCTCTGAGCCTCTTCCCGACATCCCTGTTTTCATGGATGAGATTCTCAGACATTTCCTGTGTTCTGAGAGCACGATGAGACAGGACTTGGAAATGTAGGTTCAGTAGGATAGTGGTGTGCTATCTGGTGGCTTAACTTCCAGGGATGAGAGAATCTGGGATCCTAGAGTTGTGATAGGCACCGGCCTCCTCCACTCAGACACTCCATCTTTCCTTATGGTCAGGATCTAAATCATATGAATGACTTATGAAGCCAAATCAGACGTGAGGGATGAAGAGCTTGGACATGACTGAAACATTCTGTAAGTCACAGTGACCTTGTATCCCCTCTGTTCTGGAAAAGACATCAGGTTTACTAAACTTACCTTGCTTTCTCATTCTCTCTCTCTCTCACATACACACACACACACTTCTGGGATCAATCATTGCCATGGCACGCTCTTCTCTGAGCTTCTTCCCAACATTCAATGTTTTTCATGGATGAGATTCTCAGACATTTTGTGTGATCTGAGAATACGATGAGACAGGACTTGGAAATGTAGGTTCAGTAGGCATCACGTTTAATAAACGTACCTCTATCTCTCATTCTTTCTCTCTCACACACACACACACACTTCCATCTATGGTACCTTTAATCAACATCTTTACACTGATACAAAACATTTAAGAATAGCTGCTCTTTCTATGACCAGGTGAATCCAGGTGAAAGCTATGATCCCTTATTGATGTCAATTGTTAAATACACTTAAATCAGTGTAGATGAAGGGGAGAAGACAGAGTAAAGAAGGATTATTAAGCCTTGAAACACCTTGAGAGGATCAATGGGAAGACAGAAGTTTTGAAGTGCTTTTGAACCGGGTGTGGTAGTAGGTGCCAGGCGCACCGGTTTGTGTCAAGAACTGCAACGCTACTGGGTTTTTCTTGCTCAACAGTTTCTCATGTGTATCAAGAATAGTCCACCACCCAAAGGACATCCAACCGACGTGACAACTGTGGGAAAAAAATTGGAGTCAAAATGGGCCAGTATCATTGTGGAACGCTTGACACCTTGGAGAGTCCATGCCCCAACAAATGTAGGCTGCTCTGAGGGCAAAAGCAGGTGGTGCGACTCAATTTTAGGAAGGTGTTCTTAATGTTTAGTACACTGTGTATATATCCATCAAACAAAATCTCCACTTCAAAGTGATCACAGTTTTATGCAGACATTTGGTATTAGTGAATGTCTTGAAGAGCAAATAGTTATATAGAGCACACGTAAAGGTCAAAATGGGTCCTCATAACTATTTACTGTCCACTCCACACAGTTTAAAGTGCACATCGGATTGTAATCTGCTCTTCACAAGTCCCACCTCAAATGTAACAATTGTATTTACTCTGTTTTAGAGCAGACATTCACAGCAGTCCCAAGTCAATCATTGCACATACTTTACTCACAGGAATTGTAACTGAAATGGAGATATCAATTTGATATCTCCCAGGAGCGCGAAGCGAGGTGGCCATCTGTATGAGAGAGAGAAACAAAAATGAGAAAGATTAATTAGGGAGAGGGGAGCAGATCAGAGAGCTGGGTGTTCCCCAGGACCGGACCTCAAGTTTGCTGGTGCTGGGTGGGTAGCTAGGCGGTGTGGGGACCTAGTGGACGGCAGCCAGCTGGAGGAGGAACAGAGTGGTATTGTATGGCTGACTGACACCTCGTTGGAAGAAGCAGGCAGGCAGGCCCTGGCAGGGGTGGCCTCATTCTGGGCCCCCGGCATCGACGTTCTATATTCCCAGAACTGGGTGAAACATGGAGGAATACTGGAGCGCAGGAGAACACTCAACACATCTGAGACACAATGGTGGAGCACCTTGAAAGATTCAGGTTGGCTCCTCAACCAAGACAGAAAAGCATACAATGACTATGTAACTGTCCACTCATTAAGTATATGCAGACAGACAGACGGACGGACAGACAGGACAGACAGAATTAGTCAATTTGCGAGTTACGATACAGGGCCAGAGATGGTCATTACCGCACACTTCTCATAAATAATAAACCCATAATATAAGTTATCCAAATATATTCTCTATGTGGGGTATGCTCTTTTATCGGAATGGGAAAGTGAGGAAGGTGTTCCTCTACCTTCCAGAAGGAGGCAGTGTTCCCATTCAGCAGTCATTCAGACTGTTTCCAGCATCCATTTTGCTCTCGATTCTCTGCAGTTTCTGAGCAGCAAAATGATAGCAAATACAGTACAGTATGAAGATAGGCAGAAACTGCTTCTCCAATAGAAATCCCTGATCGTGCTTGTCGGTGATGTCATGGCAACGTTGGCTAGCTAAGCTCATGCGGAGAAACGTCATCGGGTCCAACAGTCGTCTCGCACCGAACTGCGCAGGTGCAGGCTGTCAAATCAAAGGCATTCCTTCATTTTAAAGCTGCTTTTGATGAAAATCAAAACATGTCAGTTTGTCACTTTTACAAGGTTGTGCCTTTAGACGAACTAAGAAATCCTTTCTCACTTCTCTCAATGACTTCTCAAACCCAAACCCCGGCCTGGGCTGCTTTGCAAGCGTTCCCCGAAAGTCTTGTCATGTTGCACCTCTGGGTTTAGAAACTCTGTGATGATAGCCAACGGTATAAGCACCCACGTTATGGAAATACCTTGAGACGGATGTGGGCACCAAAATGGCTGCCACACATTCCTGGTGTTTGAAGGGAATGAGCCCCACAACAATGGAAAGAGCTTTGCGGTCTATGAATGTAAGAAATGGAGACAAAATGATTGGTAGGATTGGAGCAAATCTCTGGCTGTAATATTGTATGTGTACACACACCTAATACATACACAGCCGTTGAAATTCACCCACATGTACACTTCCTAGTACTGTGAGAAGCATTTGTCATGAAGACAAAACATCACAGCCAACTCGAATCAATATGAACGTTTTCGTACCAAACAAAAAAAAAGACACTTCGGCATCACCAGTCAGTCTTGGTAAATAGTTTATATGTGATTGTTTCTTTATCTTTGCAAATACTGTATAGAAAACACTTACGGTAACATTTCCAGACATTTAAAGCACATCTGAGCCTTCAGACAAGACATGACACAGTAATCTACAGCTTTATAAACATTCCCTCCTCCTGTCATCCTGGCATTTCAAGCCCCCGGGCTCACACCCTCGTAACAGCCACTTCTATGGAACTCTACATATTCACAATTTACTTTAAAACACTGGTGCTGTCTTTGATGTCCCCGCTGTTAATTTAAAATAGCTATCAACATTTAATGCTGTAATATTTGGAAACGGATACTTCATTTTTGTATTTACATAAGCTTATTGAATGAGTTTCAAATACAATGTTTATATATGTACGTACTGACCAGAGCCATCTTAATAAAATTGGCTTTAGACACAACAGACAAAATACATGACCCACCCCACTGTGAGTACCAGCATCCAGTCCATTCAAAAGAGTCTTGTTAGAAAGGGGGGTGGGGTGGAGCTCGTGTCATGGGGGCTTCCAGTTGCCCCAAAATGGCCGCTCTTACCCTTCGACAGCACAGTGAAACTGAGCTATGCGTGTCTGTTCATGGACTCAACACGCATCCAGCCCACGAGACATAATCGTTACCTTAAGGTGTCTGTACAGAAAACGGCCCTTGCTAAACTGCACCTAATCCACATATATAACAATGTAGAAGAAATTTACTAAAAAAAAAACGAAGTAACTAAAAGGTGTAGGGAGCTTGCAGCACAACATACCTATAATACATTCAGCACAGGCCAAGAGGCTTCAGGCATTCTTAATGGAAGGCTGTGAAACGTTTTACACTTCTAGTTGGATTACTAGGCCATTATCGGTCATGCTCTCTCTCCTGACAACCCTTTTTCTTAGATCACACATTCCTCACACACATGCACATACACAACAACTACACACACACACACGCACAACATTTGGGACTGCGGGACTAAGAGACGAGCCTTGGTGTGTGAGCAGTGAGGCACAAAGTCAACAAAGAAGACACAGCTAAAAGACTCACTTTTGGTATGCTTCAAAACAGGAAGTAAATGTGATTGATAAGGGATGACGCTCTCGTAGCCTAATAAATATGTCAGGACCTCCCTCCTCCCGGCAACCTTCCACACATATATTAGTCAAGGCTTTCTTTTTGAAACCACACATTTAACAGTGCTACAGGCATAACTCTCAACTCAATAGTGCTGTTGTTAAAAAATCAGAACGGGAGGCAGTGATCTGGATTTTTAGGAAGTGATCTGGGCTTTTGATTGGGACGGGGTGGGGCTAGAGGTGGTGTAAAGAGGCAGATTTTCTCTGCACATCGCAGACAGACGGACGGACAGACCGCAGCGTCGGATGGGAATGTAACTGTCATATAACCATTATTCACTGATCTCTTATGGGCATCAGATCAGGCGCATCAATGGCTATCCAAATGTTTGAGGACCGATTTATCCAAAGAGGCAGCACTAGTTAAGTTTCACTTCCCCATATGTTAGGTCTCAAGTTGTTCCTTTCCCCCTTTTTAAAACTACACCATCGTCATCCTTCAGTCTGCGGTCAGTTTTAGTTCCATGTTTTTTCCTTAAACCAGAGAAGAGTGAGAGAGAGAGACAGAGAGTAGAGAGAGTGCTCCGGTTGCCCCTGTGCACCTCCCCTCACGGGCTTGTGACCGGGGGAGGGGGGGGGGGGACCCTGGTGCTCAGCCGTCCTCCTCGGGGGTGGAGTCGTCTGGAGCGGAGTCGTCAGTGGCGAACTCGTCCGAGGAGCCGCTCTTGTGGATGCGTCCATCGCTGCGCATACTGTGGAAGGTCTTGCGGAAGGCGTCCATCATGGAGTGGGCCAGCTTCTTGGCCTCCAGCTTGCTCTCACACTCCACGGCGTGGCAGTCCATCTGGAAGGTCAGGTCGTCGTTGATCTCCCGGTAGATCCAGGCGAACACATTGGGGCTCGTGCAGTGGTCCGCCGTACAGTAGGCGATGCGCGCCACCTGGTACGTGTCCATGGTCACCGAGGCCTCGCCCCGCCCGTCCAGGTGGTGCAGGCGCACCTGGAAGGGGCGGATCTCCAGGAGGGAGTTGGCAAGGAGGTGCTCTTCCTGGGCCAGCGCACGGCGGTCCCACAGGCCCACCACTGCCGACTCTGTGCAGCCCGACAGGAACTGGGTCCCTGAGATGGTCACCTTGCCAAGGTATGTCACCTGTGGAGAGAACACAGAGAGAGAGAGAAAGAGAGAGAGAGGCTGTTAAACATCTAACAGCATTTAGTGGTACAAAACTATGTGCCTCAACTGGTAAGAGTGCGGGGTTATCAATGCTAAGGTCAAGGGCTTTATTGGCATGGGAAACATGTTTATATTGCCAAAGCAAGTGAAATGGATCAAAGTAAACAAAAGCGTGAACAGTAAATATTACACTCACAAGTTCTGAAATAGAGACATTTCAAATGTCATTATGTACAGTGTTGTAACGATGTGCAAATAGTTAAAGTACAAAAGGGAAAATAAATAAACAAAAATGGGTTGTATTTACAAAGGTGTTTGTTCTTAACTGGTTGCCCTTTTCTTGTGGCAAGAGGTCACAAATCTTGCTGCTGTGTTGCACACTGTGGTATTTCACCCAATAGATATGGGAGTTTATCGAAATTGGATATGTTCTCAAATGCTTTGTGGGTCTGTGTAATCTGAGAGAAATGTGTGTCAAACACATTGGTTCTAATTGTGTTGCTGTCCTGGGGCTCTGTGGGGTGCTTTGAGGGCTCTTCTCCAAGTTAATTTCTCTGTAGGTGATGGCTTTGTTTAGGAAGGTTTGGGAATCGCTTCCATTTAGGTGGTTGTAGAATTTAACTGCTCTTTTCTGGATTTTGATAATTAGCGGGTATCGGCCTAATTCTGATCTGCATGCAGAGTCTCAATTTGGTTGGTGAGCGGACCCCAGGACTCACAACCATAAAGGGCAATGGGTTCTATAACTGATTCAAGCATGTTTAGCCAGATCCTAATTGGCATGTCCCTTCTTGCCTTTTCTCTCAGATCGTTCACAGCTTTGTGGAAGTTAAAGGTGATGCTGATGTTTAGGCCGAGGTATGTATAGTTTTTTGTGTGCTCTAGGGCAACAGTGTCTAGATGCAATTTGTATGTGGTCTTACGGAAATTTACTGTCAGGGCCCCAAGTCTGACAGAATCTGTGCAGAATATCTAGGTGCTGCTGTAGGTCCTCCTTGGTTGGGGACAGAAGCACCAGATCATCAGCAAACAGAAGACATTTGACTTCAGATTCTAGTAGGGTGAGGCCGGGTGCTGGAGACTGTTCTAGTGCCCTCGCCAAATTCGTTGATATATATATGTTGAAGAGGGTGGCGCTTAAGCTGCACTAGAACAGTCTGCAACACCCGGACTGTGTGTACGTGTGTGTAGTCGTATGTGCATGTGTGTGAGGAATGTGTGATCTAAGAAAAAGGGTTGTCAGGAGAGAGCATGATGTGTAATGGCCTAGTAATCCAACTAGAAGTGTAAAATGTTTCACAGCCTTCGTGGTATCCATTTTTTGCAAAGCTCTGCAAGACTTATTAAATTGAAACAGTTGTGACCAACCGCACACTTGTTGTTTGTGCACAAGGATTTTATAATGTCGTATGTCGTCCCCCGCCCCCCCCCCCCCAACACCACTTTCCATCTCTCTCTTTCCCTCCGGATATTGTTTTTCAACAGGAAAAATAACTGGAGTGCTTCTTTAAAAGATGAAGCATAACATGTGACATCAGAATGCATCGTACATCTCTGGACACTAGACCAAGCTGGCAAAACGGTATATCATGAAGAGACACAAACGTGAAGACACAAAATACACATACTGTACACAAAAAACACAACAGTTACCCTGAAAGACACAGTGCTATCTGATAATATGTCAAGGACAGGGACACACAGACATGCAACAGTATCAATGAAATATTGACAAACAGGAAATGCGGAGGAGACCAGCAAGAAAAAAAAGGAAACATTTTTTCTTCCGTCTGGGAGTTTTGTTTAGTCTGTGACCACAAGGACTATATCTGGCCCCGGTCTCTCTCTCTCTCCATCCCTCCCTCCTTCCCATTTGGACACTTTTTTTCTCTCGGTTCCAGTCATTCCATCCACAAACTATTACAACCCTGTAGTGGTGAAGCCTGGAAGAACAGAGAACAGTCTTCAGGCTGGCTGGTGTGAGAAACACTAGTCCTCGCCACATCACACCACAGAGAGCCCCGCCAATGGAGACACCACAGCCAGAGCCAAGGCAGACCAAGATCCCTTTACATCCACAGTCCTGACTACCATGACCAACTGAACCACTCTGTAGAGATGGAGAGAGGGGAAGGGGGAGGGAGGGAGACAGAGCAAGTGAAACGGAGCGAGGGAGACGGAGAGAGGGAGGCAGAGCGAGGGAGACGGAGAGAGGGAGGCAGAGCGAGGGAGACGGAGA